>NC_073396.1:21879157-22086657 GCF_028641065.1 Leucoraja erinaceus
CCAGCAACTAGGGAGCGATCCTCACCTCCCATCTATCTCATTGGAGAACCTTGGACTATCGTTGATTGACTCTACTGAACTTTATGTTGTGGGAAGGAACTGGTTTAAAGTGAAGATAGACACAAAATGCTGGAGTAACTCAGCGGGATGGGCAGCATCTCTGGAGAGAAGGAAGGGGTGACGTTTCAGGTCTGAATTGACCGAGACCCTTCTTCCAGACTGAGTCTCGGGAGAGTGAGATACAGAGATAAGGAGGCGTACGGTGTGAAAATGGGACAAAGGGGATGGAGATCATGGGAAATGTAGAATAGATCATCGTTAGCTCGGAGAATGTAACAGCAAAGCAAACTGAGGATAGTCAGACTAGTCGGAGAACTGGGAAGGGGGAGGGATGGAGAGAGAGGGAAGGCAAGGGTTACCTGAAGTTAGAGAAGTCAATGTTCATGCTGCTGGGGTGTGAGATGCCCAAGCTATATATGAGGTGTTGTTCATCCAATTTGTGCTGGGCCTCTCTCTCTGACAATGGAGGAGGCCCAGGGCAGAAAGGTCAGTGTGGGAATGGAAGGGGGAGATCAGGTTGGTTTGGGCTTTATCTTGTACCAGACATTATTCCCTTTATCCTCTACCTGTACACTGTGGACGGCTTGATTGGGATTACATAGAGCTCGGGTGAATGGGTGATCAATGGGCAGCGTAGGCACGGTGGGCCAAATGACTGGTTTCTATGCCGCCTCTCTGTAAACTACTGTAGACGCTAGTATAGTGGTTCCGCAGACTGGATAGCACGCAAAAAAAAGCTTCTCACTGTACATCGGCACACGTGACAGTGAACTAAACTAAACCAGCTACACTACTGTTGATAGACACACAATGCTGGAGTAACTTAGCGGGACAGGCAGCATCTCTGGATAGAAGGAATGGGTGACGTTTGGGATCGAGACCCTTCTTCAGACCACCTTGTGCTTGTGCCCATAGTCAGAGGGGCTCCATTTAAGGCCAACATGCTTATTATTTAGGAGGACTGCAAGGGTTAAAGCTGGAGTGAACTTGCTGTCTGGAAGAGGTGTACCAGGAGATGTTTGTTGCAGGTGAGATGTGAGCTCTCCGCCACTTGTCTCAACACTATTACACACACGTTAGTTGAACAAAGACTGTTTACAGTGCACCCCTGGTGTGACTGTAGACAGCAACGGCAGTCTGATTCATGGCAATACCATGCAGTGTGACCAATCACCCTTCATCCTCTGCAGGCAAGATGCTGGTGGGTTGAGAGGCTGCTGGGCTCGTTTGGCACCACAGTCTCCGTTTCCTTCCAAAGATTATTTGTTGGAGAATTGAGCGGTTAGATCTGCAGGTACATGTGGGGGCAGGCAGGCAGGCAGGACCACGGCAAAGGTTGGCACACAGATATTATTAACACACAGCGGGTCCATTAAATTGAAGCTCAAAACACCGCAGATGCCAAAAAGCTTGAAATAGTAACAAACAGGAAGAGTGGAAATACTCTGCAAGTCGGGCGTCATCTGTGGGAGGAGAAGCGGGTGAATGGCAATTGAGAGGGAGGGGATGGAGAAGGGAGGAGAGAAGGAGTTGGGGAGAGGGAGGAGTGGGGGCAAAGGGAGGGGTGGACAAGGGGGGGGGGAGGAAGGGGGGAGAGAAGGGAGGGAAGGGATGGGAGACAAAGGGCACAAAGGGGAGAGTAGGGGAAGGGGAGAAAAGAAGAAAATTGAGGGAGATAAAGTAACACGGGGAGGGGGGATGAGGGGAAGGGAGGAAAGGGGGAGAATGTTGAGAATTCAGAGATGCTGCCTGGCCCGCTGAGGTCCACCAGCACTTTATGTGGTACAAACCAGCACCTGCAGTTCTTTGTTTTCAGTACATTACGGGGCATTATTGTCGGAAGTGTAATCAAATTCCTCTGCTATTTTTCAATAGTTCCATGGTGTTTTATTGTCACATGTGCAAAATGCAATCACACTGAAATGATTTCCTTACAAACAGTCCAGTAGAGTATTGCCATAAGCAAGCACATCCCCGGATTAGCAAAGTCTACAGAAATAGTCCAGTGCGCTTGCATGCAAGAGGCGCCAGGTTTGGGGTTGGTGGTGGAGGTGGTGGTGGTGCTGGGGGTGGGGGGGACAGTGGGTAGTATTGGAGGCAGGTATTATGGTGCCATTTAGGAGGTTTTTGGATAGGCAAATCTAAGGGGCGGCACAGTGGCGGCGGTAGAGCTGCTACCTCACCGCACTAGAGACCCGGGTTCGATCATGACTATATGGGTGCTGTCTGTACGGAGATTGCACGTCCTCCCCGTGACCGCGTGGGTTTTCTCCAGGTGCCCCGCTGCCCTCCCCATTCCAAAGACGTGCCGGTTTGTAGGTTAATTGGCTTCTGAAAATTGTAAATTTGCTAGTGTTTGGGGTGATCGCTGGTCGGCAGGGATGCGATGGGCCAAAGAACCTGCTTCCACGCTGTATCTCTAAATTATAAGGTAAGGATGGATATGCGGGGATTTAGAGGGATATAGGTTATGTGCAGGCATATACGAGTTGGTCTGAGTTTAATTTAGTTTAGTTTATTATTGTCATGTGTACCCAGGTACAGTGAAAAGCTTGTGTGTGTGTGTGTGTGTGTGCCATCCAGTCAAAGAACAGCATGATTACAATCAACGCGTTCACAGTGACAGATATACGGTACAACTTTGAATTAAAATCCGATTAAAGATAGTTTAAAGGTGTCCAATTAGGTAGGTGGGAGGTCTAGTTGGTGATAGGATGGCTCAGCTGGGAAGAATGTCCCTGAATCTGGATGTATGTGTTTACAAACCTCTGTAGCATCATGTATGGCACGGACATTATGGGCTGAATGGCCTTTTCCTGGGCTGTACTGTTCTATGTCGGTGTTGACTATGATGCCAATCTATGTCTATGTTTTACAGTTGGGATTAAAATGACTGGCATGGTCGGCACAGACATAGAACACGCAACATAGAACACGCAACATAGAACAGGACGGCACAGGAGTAGACCCTTCGGCCCACTATGTCTATGCTGACCATTTTGCCAAGACCAACTCTTATCTGGCCTGCACGTAATCCATATCCCAGCATTCCCTTCATTGTTGTAGCCTGCATCCATCATTGCAACAGAAAATTAGATTTACCACCAACTAAGTTAAGGGCCTGTCCCATTGTACGAGGTAATTCAAGAGCTCTCCTGAGTTTCAAAAAAAAAACTTGTGGTAAGTAAGTAGAATGTACGTAGCGGCTTCATCGGAGCTTGTGGATGTCCCGTAGCGGCTCGTAATGCTAACGGCAGATACTCGGGAAACACGGTAACTCGTGAAGTTTTCTCAGCACTGTGAAAATTGTCCACGAGAGCCCTCAGTACCTACGAGCGGCTATCACCGTAATTCTCCGAGTTCGAATCAGGGGAAACTCGGGAGAGCTCTTGAATTACCTCGTACAGTGGGACAGGCCCTTTAGACTTGTGGATAATCATTTTAATCTGTTACCTATTTAAGTCTTTCTGTAAGCTCCATTCTGTAGTCAAAGACCTAGTTCTTCTACTGTTGATCAAGTTTCTGTGTAATCTTGTCGGTTGAGAATGTCAAAGTTACACCAATGTTGTGCTCTGTGTTGAGATCCGTGTTGACTGGTCTCCTGGTGCGCTCCGGTTTTAACCACTCGCCCGTTGCTTCGAACGCCAGCTCCGTGTGGCCTTTCCATTGTGTCCCAGCGGTATGCAAGGCATTATCTATCACTCCAAATTAGTGCCTAATTACGGCTGAAGATTAGGCTGTTTAAAACTATCAGGGAGAGGAGTAAATAAAAGCCAGAGGAACGGAGATGATGAGTGATTGATGAGTGAGCGCAGAGCAATGATTCTTGGTGGTTTCACTCAAGCAGCTTTTCATTTCCTCATTACACTGTTCCGCGTCGCTGAATGTTGCAACGGAGAAATCTTTGGCATTTTTATTAACTCTTCTGCTTTTAACTTAAATTGAGGTCACTGTCACACACGCGAGCAGGATGAGGTATAGGTACAATGAGAATCCTGTAGAAGCAAGGAACTGCAGATGCGAGTTTTCAAAAGAACGAAACAAAGTGCCGGAGTAACCTAACGGGTCAGGCGGTATCTCTGGAGAACACGGATAGGTGACGGGGAGAAGGCAGCAGAATGGTGTTGAGAGGGAAAGGTAGATCAGCTACAATTGAATGGCAGAGTAGACAATGGACCGAATGGCCTAATTCTGCTCACATGAGCTTATGATCTTGTGATCATATGTCTTATGATCTTATGATCTTACACGCTGGAATTTTCTCTTTGCACTAACTTGTAGTTCGGCTTGATCATATTTGTGTATCTTATGATTTGACTGGATGGGACATGAACAAAGCCTTTCACACAAAGGGTGGTGGGTGTATGGAACAAGCTGCCAGGGGTGGTAGTTGAGGCAGGGACCATCCCAACATTTAAGAAACCGTTAGACAGGTACATGGACAGGACAGGTTTGGAGGGATATGGACAAAACTCGGGCAGGTGGGACTAGTGTAGCTGGGACATGTAGGTCAGGTGTGGGCAAGTTGGTCCGAAGGGCCTGTTTCCACACTGTATCACTCTATGATACTGTATCCTGGTAGATGTGACATGATGGGTTAGTTTCAGATTTATTATTGTCACCTGTACTGAGGTACAGTGAAAAGCTTTTTTGTTGCGTGCTAGCCAGTCAGTGGAAAGACTATACATGATTACAGTCAAGCCGTCCATAGTGTACAGATACAGGGAATACCATTTAGCACGAGGTTCAGTCGCCTGATCACAGCTGGGAAGAAACTGTCCCAGAATCTGGAGGTGTACGTTTTCACAATTCTGTACCAGATGCCTGATGGGAGAGGGAGAGGGAGTGATCGGGGTGAGACACAGAGGGAGTACAGAGAAGATTCACCAGACTGATTCCTGGGATGTCAGGACTTTCATATGAAGAAAGACTGGATAGACTCGGCTTGTGCTCGCTAGAATTTAGAAGATTGAGGGGGGATCTTATAGAAACTTACAAAATTCTTAAGGGGTTGGACAGGCTAGATGCAGGAAGATTGTTCCCGATGTTGGGGAAGTCCACAACAAAGGGTCACAGTTTAAGGATAAGGGGGAAATATCTTTTAGGATCGAGATGAGAAAAACATTTTTCTCACAGAGAGTGGTGAATCTCTGGAATTCTCTGCCACAGAAGGTAGTTGAGGTCAGTTCATTGGCTATATTTAAGAGGGAGTTAGATGTGGCCCTTGTGGCTAAAGGGATCAGGGGGTATGGAGAGAAGGCAGGTACAGGATACTGTGTTGGATGATCAGCCATGATCATATTGAATACTCAAAGGGCCGAATGGCCTACTCCTGCACCTATTTTCAATGTTTCTATGTTTCTATGAGTGTTCCTAGATTATGCTGGTGGCCTTGTCGAGGCAGAGTGAAGTGTAGGTGGAGTCAATGGAAGGTAGGTCGGTCTGCTTGATGGTCTGGGCTACGGCCACAACTCCCTGCATCAAACAATGACAAAGGTATCACAGTGAGATGTTTACCGTATCCGGTGTTCTTGTTCTTGTTCGTAATAGTTAAAATTATACACAATTGCCCACTCAGCCTTCACATTGAAGGGCAAATGACCCCTTCGTAATCTTCAGAGGTGAAAGCATGAAAACCTGAGGATATCGGAGGAAATCTTACTCATTACCATGGACACGGAAAAATATTACTCCAATTCCAGTGAACCCTTCACCCTGACACACCCAACGTATTTAGGGACTGCAGAGAGAATATTTGATGCCGTCAACTTAAACAAAAGAGTTAGTATAAACTGATGACAGTTTTCCTCACACTTTGAGAAATTCCAAGAAATATTGTCTTCAATTAGAGCTCTGTAACTGACTTCACACTTCCCACGAAGATCTGCTGAAATAAAGCATGAAGGAACGTGACAGGCATCAGGGAGGCTGGGATTAATGTCCCTCTCCTTAATTTGACAGCATGCCTTGCCAATTAATAATGTGAATCATTTAGTTTAAAGATATAGCAAGAAAACAGGCCATTCGGCCCAACGGGTCCATGCCGACCAGCGATTAACCCATACACCAGCACTAGCCGACACACTAGGGACAATTTACAATCTTTAACAAAGCCAATTAACCTGCAAACCCGTAGGTCTTTGGAGCGTGGGAGGAATCTGGAGCGCCTGGAGAAAACCCACGCAGGTCACAGGGAGAGCGTACCGACAGCACCCATAGTCAGGATCGATTGTGTGCGGGGATAGCTGGTTGGTGCGGACTCGGTGGCTCGAAGGGCCTGTTTCTGCGCCATATCTGTAAATTAAACTACTCCTGACTATAGTTTGGGCAAACACTTTCTACTCTTGAATATACGCACTTGAATATAACGTGCTCTCACACCTGCCATAGACAATGCCTCACTGTTCCTGTTGCCAGGCCAGTGGGCTGATGTGGAGGAGAGGGTTTGAGGGCTCTGGCATCTCACTATGTCCACACCCTGGTCAAGGGCGTGAGAGTGTGGTGTACTTGTTTACCAGATGAAGCAGGACTAATTACTTTCACTGTCGTCCTGCTTAGCTCCACTGTTCATATCCCTTCATTAACACCTTTCCCACAGCCAACAATGGACCATTGTGGGCTCCATCATTCTTTGACCATCGGTGCTGGCTTTGATCTGTTCTTTTCACACCTTTCATTCATTTGTTCTTTTTGTGTGTTTTCATACCTCTAGTTTCTCTGTCCCCTGACTCTCAGCCTGAAGAAAGGTCTCGACCCGAAACGTCACCTATTCCTTTTCTCCAGAGATGCTGCCTGACCCGCTGAGTTACTCTCGAATTTTGTGTCTATCTTCAGTATGAACTGGCATCTGCAGTTACTTCTGACACACTTTCAGCTTACAAACAGCGGATTAAACAAGTCTTGGACCCTCCACTTTAATGCACAGAACACCAGGTGTGGCCAGACACGTGAGGGAGGTCACGTTTGCAGAACATTCTCTGATCGAGTCTCGTTACGGTGCTACCTCCTACCGCTAAACGTCGATTCAACCTCAGGACAGCGACCTATATAGAGTCATAGAGCGTTCGGCCCAACTTGCCCATGCTCACCAACATGTCCCATCTACACTAATCCCACGCCTGCATTTCGCCCATATCCCTCTAAACCTGTCCTATCCATGTTACATGTCTAAATGTTTCTTAAACATTGTGATTGTGCCTGCCTCAACTACCTCCTCTGGCAGCTCGTTCCATACACCCACCACTCTTTTATGTGGAATAGGTTACTCCAAATTCTCATTAAATCTTTGACCCCTCACCATAAACCCATGCCCCCTGGTTCTCGATTCCCCTACTCTGGGCAAGCGACTCTCTGCGTCGACACGATCTATTCCCCTCATGATTTTGTACACCTCGATAAGATCATCCCTCATCCTCCTGCGCTACAAGAAATAGAGTCCTAGCCTGCTCAACCTCTCCCTGTAGCACAAGCCCTCGAGTCCTGGCAACATCCTCGGAAATCTTCTCCGCAAAGATCTGTGAAAAGGCAACGGTCTCCGCGCTGGTGATTCAGAGTAAACAGCATCTGCCATCCAACCGGGCTCCGTCAGGCCCGGAAGCAACATCTGGTGCTTTCACCTCTGCCCACTTGGTGCGGGGCTTAATTAAAGATCGGCCGACAGGAATCAGAGCTCAGCATTACCTAACCTCCTCTGCACACAAACCCCCACCATCCCACCCCCTCTCGCACATCAACGCTGGGTCATCGGAAATTGTTTTCTTGGCTTGCACTGTTTGCCCACTGCTGAGCATACACTGTACTCCACTGATTGAAACATATTACATCGGTTTTCTACGTAACAGCCATCCACCCACAGTAAACATTGACAGGCTTACCAATATCCGGATTTTATTTAACCCTAGCTGGTGGTCACCAGGGTTTTATTTATTCAGCTCGTTCAAAAACTGCTCACTTTCTCCTGGAGTCACAAGGTTTACTTTCATTATTCTCGCGTGTAGCAAAGTAGACATGGGAATGATCCCGGGGATGATTGGGTTAATGTGTGTGGGGCCGTTTGAAGGCTCTAAGCCTGTGTGCTCGCTGGGGTTTAGAAGGATGAGGCGGCGATCTCATTGAAACCTACCGGATAATGAAAGGCCTGGACAGAGCGGATGTGGAGAGGATGTTTCCACTAGTGGGAGAGTCTAGCACCAGAGGGCACAACCTCATAGTCAAAGGGCGTACCTTCAGAATGGAGATGAGGAGGATGTTTCCAGTAGCTGGAAGAGTCTAGGGCCAGAGGGCACAGCTTTAGAATAAAAGGGCACACCTACAGAATGGAGACAAGGTGGAATTTCTTTAGTCAGAGGGTGGTGAATCTGTGGAATTTCAAGTATCAAGAGTATATTTAATTGTCATTTGGACCCCTAGAGGTCCAAATGAAATGCCGTTTCTGCAGCCATACATTACACACAAATAGACCCCAGACACAACATAATTACATTTTACATAAACATCCATCACATAGCTGTGATGGAAGGCCAAATAAACTTATCTCTCCACTGCACTCTCTCCCCCCCGATGTCAGAGTCAAAGTCAAAGCCCCCGGCTGGCGATGGCGATTGTCCCGCGGCCATTAAAGCCACGCCGGGTGGTGCGAGGTCGCACACCGGGTCTTGATGTCGGAGCCCCCGGTGTGCACTCGCAAAGTCCCGCATTCCAAGCCGCGCGGGGCAGTGGTGCTAAGCCCCGCTCCAGGAGCTCTTCGACCCCGCAACTCGGGCGGGAGAAGTCGCCGTTGCAGGAGCCCCGAAAAGCGGTCTCCCTCCAGGGAGCCGCGGGCTCCCGGTGCCGCTGTCCGCAGACCCGCAGCAGCAGCAGCAGCAGCCTCTGACTCAGCAGCAGCAGCAGCAGCGGCAGCGGCAACGCTCCTCCACCGCTCCACCCGCTCCGGTCTCGGCCAGCTCCGTGACGGTGAGGTGAGTCGGCACCTGAGTCCCCGGCTTCTTCCTGTTGGAGGCCGCTCCTCGTTGCGGCCCCAACGACAGCTGAGACCCGACGAGAAAAGGTCGGGTCTCCAGTGCAGGGAGAGATTCAAAAGTTTCCCCCCCCCCTCCCACCCCCCCCCACACACACCCCAACATAAAATAACAAAAACTACATAAAAACACAGACAAAAAATAATAAAAACGCGGACAGGCTGCAGAGGCCGCTGCTGACCAGAGTCGCGCCGCCTACCGAAAATTTGTAGCCACAGATGGCAGTGGAAGCCAAGACAATGGGTATTTTTAAAGCGGAGATTGACATAGGAAGGTAGCGTGGGGAAGGCAGGAAAATGGGATTGAGAGGGATAACTAGATCAGCCGTGATCAAATGGCAAAGCTGACACGATGGGCTGAATAGCCTAATTCTGCTATGGTAGCTGCCTCCACCAATACCCCTGGCACTGTCCCAGGCACCCACAACTCTGTGACTTGCCCACAACTTCTCCGTTAAACTTTGCCCTTCTCACCTTAAAGATGAACCCTACAGTCTCGACATTTCCAGCCTGGGGAAAAGGTTCTGACTGTCTACCCTATCTATGACCTACTAACACTGTCCATGGTTTTGGGGTTGCTGCTTAATGGAGTCCAATAGTTAATGTGACCACTCTAACCTCAGGCTGAACATGTGCAAAAGCACTCGAGTTTAGTTTAGTTTACTTCACTTGTACCGTTGTACAGTGGAAAGCTTTTGGTGCGTGCTAACCCGTCAGTGAAAAGACTATACGTGATTATAATCGAGCCGTCCACAATGTACAGATACATGATAAAGGAAATAACGTTTAATGCTAGATAAACTCCAGTGAAGTCCAATTAAAGATAGACTGAGGGTCTCCAATGAGGTAGATAGTAGCTCAGGACCGGTTTCTAGTTGTTGATAGGATGGTTCAGTTGCCTGATAACAGCTGGGAAGAAACTGTCCCTGAATCTGGAGGTGTGCGTTTTCACACTTCTGTACCTCTTGCCTGACGGGAGAGGGGTGAAGATGGAGTGACCATGGTGAGACTGGTCCTTGATTATGCTGGAGTGAAGTGTAGATGGAGTCGGAATCAAGGAATAGATCGGGTAGATGCACAGAATCTCGTGCCCAGCGTAGGGGAATTGAGGACCAGAGGACATAGGTTCAAGGTGAAGGGGGAAAGATTTAATAGGAATCTGTGAGGGGTAACTTTTTCACACAAAGGATGGTGGATGTATGGAACAAGCTGCCAGATGAGGTAGTTGAGGCTGGGACAATCCCAACGTTTAAGGAACAGTTAGACAGGTACATGGATAGGACAAGCTTGCGGGGATATGGACCAAGCGCAGGCAGGTGGGCCTAGTGTAGCTGGGACATGTAGGCCGGTGTGGGCAAGTTGGGCTGAAGACCTTGTTTCCACACTGTATCACTCTATGACTCTATGAGTCAATGGAAGGGAGATTGGTTTGTGTGATGCGTTCACAATTCTCCGCAGTTTCTTGCGGTCTTAGATGGAGCTGTTCCCAAACCATGCTGTGATGTATCCTGGGGATAGATTTAATAGGAATCTGAGGGGAAACCATTTTACACAAAAGGTGGTGGGTGTACGGAACAAGCTGCCGGAAGAGGTAGTTGAGGCAGGTACTATTGTAACATTTATAAAACAATTGGACAGGTACGTGGATACAAAATGTTGAGAGGGGTATGGGCCAAACGCAAGCAGATGGGACGTGTAGATGGGGCATGTTGGTGGGCAGGGGCAAGTTGGGCTGAAGGGCAAGTTTCCACGCTGTACAGTCTATGACTGTACCTTTGTTTTAAATACCATACAGCAGTTCTATGCTCCATGTTCTTGGGTAGACAATCAGAACAACCTTACAGCCATTCCACCGTGACAAGAGACATTAATCCATGCACTTCACCACTCTGGCTACACACCATCTGAAAATGTTCAAATGTAAATGAATGCCAGTATTGTGCGGCACTGTGGCGCAGCGGTAGAGCTGCTACCTCACTGTGCCAGAGGACGAGTTCAATCCTGACTACGGGTGCTGGCTGTACGGAGTTTGCACGTTCTCCCTGTGATGGCGTGGGTTTTCCCCGGGTCCTCCGGTTTCCTCCCACACTCCAAAGAGGTACAGGTGTGTAGGTTTACTGGCTTCGGTAAAATTGTAAACGGTCCCTATTGTGTAGGATAGTGCTAGTGTACGGGGAACGTTGGTCGGCGCAGATTCGGCGAGACAAATAAGCCTATTTCCGCGGTGTATCTCTAAACTAAATTAAAAAATCTAGTTTACAGTTCTCTAAATCAAGCTCATAATAAGATCATTATGCTTCGCCTGAAATGCAAATGTGAAATGTATCATTAATGGTAATTAATTGTTTCAGCTGCAGGGCTGAAATTTAGCAGAGAATAGATGGCACTCGTGTCGGCAAAAGATGATGGGACACAACAGCGGATGATGAACAGCTGCCTGGAGTGTGACTGGTGGCAAACATGTACCCCGGCCCCATCTCCCCGCCCACCTCATCCAGAAGCCTGCCCCTGCCCAGTAGCGTCTCACGGATCATCTATTACAGCTGTGCCTACAGTAACAGTGGGCTAAATGAGCAGGGACATGTGTCGTCTGTAGCCGTTGGTATTGTGGTACACACAAGAGGTGAGATAAAGAGAGCGGCAAATCCACTAAGTGAATTCTCCCAATGGCGTAAATGGAAGAAGAATACTGGTTTCTCTAATTTCATGTAACCCTTGCATTCCCTCTACCTCACTCGTCATCTCGTTGGTTTCACTGTTGGTGTCCCTTCATTATCACCTCTTCCACAGCCAACAATGGACCATTGTAGGCTCCACCTTTCCTTGGTCATCGGTGTAGGCTGCTTGTTCTGTGCCTTTTCATACCTCTGCTTTCCCTCTCCTTTGACTCTCAGCCCAAAGAAGGGTCTCAGCCCGAAACGTCACCTTCCCTTTTCTCCGGCGATTCTGCCTGACCAGCTGAGTAACTGCAGCGTTTTGTGTCTATCTTCGGTGTAAACCAGCATCTGCAGTTCCTTCCTACACATGAAACTAGTGTGAACGAGTGTCCTCTCCGCTAGTAAATAACGGCCCAGCCAAGACAGATGGTAGAGCCACTGCCTCACAACGCCAGAGATCCCGGGTTTGACTTTGGGCGCTGTGTTTGTGTGGAGTCTGCACGTTCCTCCTGTTACTGCGTGGGTTTCCTCCGGGTGATCCAGTTTCCTCCCACGTCCCTAAGATGTGTGGGTATGTAGGTTGTAAAACAGAGTGTCTGTAAAAATGACCCTTGTGTGCAGGGAGTAGAAGAGAACTTGGGATAACATAGATCTAGTGTGAATGGGTGATCGATGGCCAGCATGGACATGGTGGGTCGAAGGGCCTGTTTCCATGTTGCATCTTTCAATCTATTCAATCAATCACCTTTTCATATTGCAAATTTACTTTACTTTACATAGAAAGAACAGTACAGTACAGTACAAGAACAGGCCCTTCGGCCCACAATGCCTGTGCTAACATGATGCCAGGACACAACTCTACCTGCACATAAATCATACCCCTCCATCCCCTGCCTATCCATGTGCATATTGAATATAATCATATGCATCTCCACCATCAATGCATTTAGGCATTCAGCACCCCCTGTAAAATATACAGCAAGGAAACAGGCCCTTTAGCCCATGCTCGCCATCTTTAGACTTTATTACAGACTTTAGAGATACATACAGCGTGGAAATCGGCCCTTCGGCCCACCGAGTCTGTGCTGACCAGCTATCACTAGTAGCACTAGGGATAATTCACAATTTTTACCGAAGCCAATTAACCTACAAACCTGCAGGTCTTTGGAATGTGAGAGGAAACCCGAGCACCCAGAGAAAAGCCACGTGGTCACGGGGAGAATGTACCATCTCTGTACTGACAGCACCCATAGACAGGATTGAACCTGGGTCTCTGGCACGCTAAGGCAGCAACTCTAAAGCTGCGCCACGGTGCTGCGGTAAATCGAGCACTGGGGGGGATCTCACCATGGTGCCACTGCCTCCGGTGTTTCCTGCTGTTAACTAGTCGCGACAGGCAGGATCCCACATCTTCCTCTGAGTCACGGAATATCTCTTCCTCATCTTCCTCCAGTTGCTCTGCCCACAGCAGGTGTCTCAGTAATGACCGAGCACTGGGTTGTGAGGAGATGTTTGTGCTGCGTAGATGAATCAAATGCTGTGTGTATGTGGGAGTCGTGGCAACTCTGAGTGCGCCGCTTTGAGTTTGTTACTGTTCAACATTTCCCTTTGCTATTAAAACATTCCAGAAGATGACTGCAAATAAAGAGCAAATATAAAAATGTGTGGAATTCAGAAAGGGGTGCAGAGGAGTTTTAACCGAATGCTAGAGACTTTAGACTTTTGAGATACAGAGTGGAAATAGGCTCTTCGGCCTACCGAGTCCATGCCGGCCAACGAGCCCCGTACAAAAGACGTTGCAGAACAGAGTGATCTGAGGCCGTATGTATGCTCAGGTCATTGGAAGTGGAATGGAAGGGCTAAGAAAGTGGTTCATAAAGCTTATATATGATTCATTGGAATAGAAACGCAGGGAGGTTATACACCACGTGCCATCTCACCTGTGTTCATATCTGGCCACCTCATTGTGAGACGGATGTTTGTGAGGTCCAGGAGAAATTTACGAGCGTGGTCCCTGGGATAAAGGGCTCCTGTTACAAGGGTAGGACTGAGAACTGCCTTCCGTTCAGCACGGGAACAGGCCCTACGGCCCACAATGTGTGGAGTTTGCACGTCCTCCGCGTGACCACGTGGTCACGTCCTTCAGGTGCTCCGGTTTCCTCCCACAACCCACAGACGTGCAGGTTTGTAGGTTAATCGGCCCTCTGTAAGTTGCCTCTAGTCCGTATGGAGTGGATTAGAAAGTGGGCTAATGAAGAACTAGTGTGAACAGCTGATCGATGGTTCAGCATGGACAGTGGGCCAAAGGGCTTGTTCCCATGCAATATCTCCAAACATGTCAAATCTCTTAACTAAATTACTGGAATAGATGCCTTAATAATTGTTCTTCCATTGTTGGCTTTTCCAATTATTTCCGCTGTCTGAATGCAGTATCTCATCATTTTACCTAATAGAAGTATATAAAGGTGTGAGGCATAGATAGGGTAGACAGTCAGAACCTTTCTCAAAGAGTGGAAATGTCAAAGACTAGAGGGCACAGCCATGCTGTTTCCATAATCTCCTAAACTAATCTTCTCTGCCTGCACGTGATCCAGATCCCTCCATTCCCTGCATATCCATGTGCCTATACAAAGGCATCTGAAACGCCATTATCATATCTGCCTCCACCACCATCCCTGGCAGCGCGTTCCAGGCACCCACCGCCCTCCGCAAAAGAAAAACCTGTCCCGCACATCTCCTCTGCCGCTCTCACCTTTCAAAATTTTAAATGATATGTAACGTTGAATAATTCTGTCTTGTGTTCCTTCAAATGTGATGAGAGTGTAATGAGACCATCCAGACACGGTTTGTGGAATTGTCAAAAGGATTTGACAAGGTGCGCACAGAGAGGTGATTCCCTGTGATGGAGGGGCTTCCGAAAAAGTGAGCATCACCTTTCAATTAGAGCCAGAACACTAGAGTGTGAAATCAGAAATTGTTTCTTCACGCAAGGGGTCGGATAAAACACTGGATCTCTCTCCCCTAGCGGGGCTGTGGACATTGGTTCCATTGATATCGTTGAGGCTGTGATTGATAATTCTTGGTTCTGGGTGGATAACAGGAGGTCTGAGCCAGGCAAATGGAGCCTAGGTACCTAATCGAGTGCAGCCTGATCGGATGCCAGTCTGCCGAGGGTCAAAGCCGTCTCCTCTTCCCAACGCCCAGCTGAAAGTTGAAGTCTTCACGCATCAGTTTTGCATTAATGCCCTTTGAAGCATCCGCCGCATACAATGCAGGGTTTGAGTGGAGAAAGAGCGAGTGCAACTTGAAAGGGGAATGAGTGAAACGTGCAGTTAAACAGAGATAACGATGCTGCTGGCTCATCACTAACAGGTGTCAGCGGCTCATCTTTGAAGCTGGGATCATTGTCGATTCGGTTCATTTTCTGAAAGTAGTGAGCCACAAAAAAAACCAGAACTGTCACCCAGTGACATGATGGAGTGTCATGGTTTTTTTCTTTTTAAAAAAATCAAAATAAACTTTAGAGTTATACAGCGTGGAAACAGGCCCTTCGGCCCAACTTGCCCCCATCTACACTTGTCCCACCTGCCTGCATTTGGCCCGTATCCCTCTAACCTGTCCAATCCATGCACCTGTCTAATTGTTCCTTAAAGGTTGCAGTAGTCACTGCCTCAACCACCTCCTCTAGCAGCCCGTTCCATACACCCACCACCCTCTGTGTGAAAGGGTTACCCTTGGGATTCCTGTTACATCTTTTTCTCCTTATGAACTTCTGCTGCCTGACCTGCTGAGTTTCCTCCAGCATTTAGTGTTTATACCTCAGTTTAGAATGATGACTTGTGCTGGATCTCATTTATCCCAAGCTGTGCATGTCTCATTTACAAAGGAAAGATGTAACTTATTCCCGATGCGCAGGTTGTTGTTAGGTCAAGAAAGCTCATTATATACACAAACATATCAGAGAGGTTCTCAATCATGGTGCTAAAATCTGATCAACCTTAAATAGTTCTGTCACTTCTTGACAAGAGTAATTCACAGCCTAATTAAAGATCCTTACCATGAAACTGGAGCACAATTCATCACTAGTCCAACTCTGAAATTTCCTTTTCACAGGGCACCATACATTGTTGTCTTTATTTATCTGTAAGAGATTAAATAATATCTCACATCTCCCCAGTTGCCTTCACAGAACATAATCCCATGGGAATGAATTTAGAATTTAGACTTTAGAGATACAACGTGGAAACAGGCCCTTCGGCCCACCAAGTCCGTGCCGACCAGCGATCATCCCATACGCTAGCACTCTCCTCCACGCTGGGTCTGTGGAGCTGTAAGGCAGCAGCTCCACTGCTGAACCACTGGGCCCATATACAGTGAACAGCTTTGCTTTGCATGTTATCTAATCAGATCAGATAATACTATACGAAAATGCACACAAAGCACAATAGGCAGAGCTAAGGAGAAGGCAAATCATTTTCAGGAATAGTAGTTAAGGGCCAGTCCCACTTGGCGATTTTTTCGGCGACTGCCGGCGTCATATCGGTGTCGCCAAAAGATTTTGAACATTTCAAAATCCAGCGGCGACAGAAAAAATGTTGCGACACTTGTAAAAGCACCGCCCGTTAAACGTCATCACCGCCGCGTCACAGCCGACTCACGACGCATCACGCCGCAAATATTTCACTAACCTGATAAGTCGGTCAATGATGCCGGCAGTCGCCGAAAAAATTGCCAAGTGGGACAGGCCTTTTACTAATGCAATCTCCAATCTACAAAGCATGCTTTAAGTTTAGGTGTATTATTGTCACGTGCACCGAGGTACAGTGAAAAGCTTTGTATTGTATGCTCTCCAATTAGGTTAGATAATACTATCTATCATTCAAGCCAGACTCAAGTAGAATAGGTAGAATGAAGGAGAAGATACTGAGTGCAGAATATAGTTCTTAGCATTGTAGCCCCTCAGTTCCAGAGATTAAGTCCAATGTCCGCAATGGGGTTGAGGTGAACCAGACAGTACCCTAGCTTATGGAAGGACTGTCCAGAAGCCTGATAACCGAAGGGGAGAAGCTGGTCCTGAGTCTGGTGATGCTCGCTTTCAAGCTTGTGCATCTACTGCTGGACAGGATCAGAGAGAAGAAGGAATGACTGGGGTGGGACATGTCTTTGATGACGTTGGCTGATCTGCCTTTGAGGGGATGGCTGCCAAAGATGCAAGCACAACATACTACAGCCTTCCTCCCAGCACAAAAGCAGACACTCTGCAAAATATAAGATTCTATAAATATTTTTAAATACCTGCATAAATATAGATCTGCTGGTAGCTACAAAAAAACAGCCTACAAACCACTCACCACAAGATCCGGGACTGAGTTAGACTGAAAGATTCTGGAGGATGTGATCTAATCCTAACAAGTCTGAAAACCTTTAAATTAATCAACAATTATATATATTTTAAATCACAAAGTGCTGGAGAAACTCAACAGGTCAGGCAGGCAGCATCTGTGGAGGACATGGATAGGCGACGTTTTGGGTCGAGACCCTACCTCAAACTGATTGTAGCAGGGGAGAGTAAGCTTCAAGAGAGGTGGGGGATGGGACTAAGCCTGGTGAGTGATGGGTGGATACAGGTGAGAAGGTTGGGGGGGGGGGGGGGGGGGGGGGGGGATGTTGGGGTGTTAATTGGCAGATGGGTGGACAAAGGCCGGAGATGCAAAGGAGGAAAAGGAGTTTGAGATAAGGAACGAAAAGGAGTGAAATGTAAAGCCTAGGGAAGGATATATGTGGGAGGGGAGGGGTGAGAAGGAGAAAGGTTTCCACCATTGTGGGCTCAGGGGAAAGAGGGGGGACAAAGGGGGTGGGGGTGTATCTAAAATTGGTGAATTCAGTGTTCATACCATTGCGTTATAAGCTGCCCAAACTGAATATGAGGTGCTGTTCCTCCAGTTTGTGTGTGACCTCACTCTGGCAATGGAGGAGGCCAAGGACAGGAAGGCCAGTGTGGGAATGGGAAGTTAAAATGATGAGCGACCAGGAGATCCAGCAGACCTTGGCAGACCGAGTACAAGTGTTCGGCGAAAGTGTTCCTGTGCCACAACAATTAGTTAAGTTTAGTTTTGTATAGTTTAGTTTAGAGATACAGCGCGGAAACAGGCCCTTCGGCCCACCGAGTCCGTGCCGACCAGTGATCCCCGCACGTTAACACTATCCTACCCACACGAGGGACAATTTACACTTATACCAAGCCAATTAGCCTACAAACCTCCACGTCTTTGGAGTGTGGGAGAAAAACCGAAGATCTCAAAGAAAACCCAGGGGAGAACTTACAAACTCCGTACATACAGCACCTGTTGTCGGGATCGAACCCGGGTCTCTGGTGCTGCAAGCGCTGTAAGGCAGCAACTCAACCGCTGCGCCACCGTGCCGCTTATTGTCACACGTACCGAGGTACAGTGGAAAGCTTGTGTTTGCGCGCTGTCCAGTCAAGATAAAGGCTATATCCAAAATCCAATCAAGCCATTCAGAGTGCACAGATAAAGGATAAAGGGCAGAACATTTAGTGCAAAGATATAACATTGAAGTCCGGGAAAGTCCGATTTAAGTTTGTGGAAGGTGCTGTTAGGCAGCAACTCTACCCTTGTGCCATTGTGCCACCCCTAACATGCAGGGAAACTTTTTTACACAGAGAGTGGCGGGGGGCCTGAAACGCTGTGCCAGTGTTGGTGGTGGAAGCAGATACGATGGTGGTGTTTAAGAGGCGTTTGGATAAGCAGGGAATGGAGGGATACACATCACATGTAGGCAGAGAAGATTAGTTTAACTTGGCATTATGTTTGATGCAGACATTGTGGGCAGATGGACCTGTTCCTGTGCTGTACAGTCCAATGTTCTAATGCACCACACAACAACAAATGACCCAGTTTGGATTTCTTTCCAACCAATTGTTCAAGCGCTTTTGATTGCAACATGCGCCTTAATTTAATTCACCAAAGAAACTGACAAGTTACTAAAAAACACGGTAATTAGGAAATCCAGAAATTCACCACCCGAGCTTTCAGGGCAGCATGGTGGTAGAGTTGCTGCCTCACAGCGCCAGAGACCCGTATTTGATCGTGTCTGGGTGCTGTCTGTGCGGAGTTTGCATGTTCTCCCTGTGACTGTGCAGGTGCTCCGGTTTCCTCCCACACTCCAAAGACGTGCAGATTTGTAGGTTAATTGGCACGGTAAGATTGTAAAATTGTCCCTAGGATAGTGCTGGTGTACGGGGTGATTGCCGGTCGGTGCGGACTAGACGGGCCGAAGGGCCTGTTCCCACGCTGCACCTCTAAAGCCTAATGCTTCAGATACTAATGAATCTGCATAGTGCTGGATTCATCTTCATTTCCCTGGGCACATATCCCAGTAAAGGACAACAACAAAAAATCTGTGTCTCTTTTTAAACAATTTAAAACAAGACAGATTGCTTTTCCTAATTAAATTGGAACAGATGATGAGAGAATATTCATCATTCAAACGTTGAAAAAGGACCAGGAAAAAAAGAAGCAAATGGCAATTAGCGTTGGGATTCTGTGGGAATAAAAAGGATGCTAGAATCTTTTTTTACATTCTAATCAATTGTGATTAGCAAAATCCATAGATGTGTTGTCTAGGCAGCAGGATTTATAGTGCACTTCCGCCAGCCTTGGTTCTCGTTTAAACATTGTTTTGCTGTGCTGACAACATCTCCTCTGCCATTTCATTTTATGCCTCATTAGGTAAGTGTGTCCCAGAAGCCTGTCTCCCACCCAATGCATCTACACCCTCAAAGTCTGTGGAGAACG
The DNA here is from genome assembly GCF_028641065.1 of Leucoraja erinaceus. NCBI lineage: Eukaryota > Metazoa > Chordata > Chondrichthyes > Rajiformes > Rajidae > Leucoraja > Leucoraja erinaceus. The sequence goes on from NC_073396.1 coordinate 21,898,708, forward strand.
TTGCCCATTCCTGCTGGCCTTTGAATTAGTCAGGATGACATGGCGTGTGCTTGAAGGTCACTGCATGTTTGGCTGCTGATGAAATACAGTGGGGGAGAGAAAGAGCCTGACGTGTTAAGATCGAGTGGTCAACAGCAAGAAGTGAGAGGAGGTGGTGAGAAATCTCATGGCCAGGCGTGCTTCGACCTGGAGCTGGCCCCTTCTGTCCCCCGCTCTCTCTCCACCACAGGGACTTCCTCGTTCTCTCCATCCATCACTGTCTCATCCCCCCCAACACACTCTCGCTTACTCACTCTCTCTTCCCTGCTCCCTTTTCACTCTCTCCCTCGCTCGTTCTACCCCTCCCTCTGCTGATTTTCTCTCTCTCTCTCTCTCTCTTTCTCACCGTGTCCTTCCCATTTCCCATTCCCATTGTCTCACTTTCTCTCACTCTCTCTCTCCCTCTCTTTCACATTCTTCCACTCCCTCTTTCCTTTTTAGCCCCTCTCTCCATCTCTCTTTCCCCACCCTCTCTCCCTTTCTCACTCCCTCTCTCTCTCTCACTCCATCTCCCTCTCCCTTTCTCAATCCCCTCCCTCACTCTCTCCCTCTCTCTTATTCCCGTTCCACTCTTCTTTCCTCCTAATCTGCCGTAGGGGAGAATACGTGTTCGGCACGGACTAGAAGGGTCGATCGAGATGGCCTGTTTCCATGCTGTAATTGTTATATGGTTATATGGTTATTCCTCCTCCATTTCTCCCTCAATCTCCCTCCACACACACACGCACTCTTTCACTCTCCCACTCACTCGCACAAATCTCTCACTTTTCCTGCACCCTCTCCACTTTTTCTCTCTCCCTCTCCCTCCCCTCCACCCTGCCCACACTCACTCTTTCCAATCTCCCTCACCCTCTCCATCCCTATCACTCTCCCTCTCCTATCCTTTCTCTCAGGGTGGCACAGTGGCGCAGCTGGCAGAGCTGTTCCCTTACAGCACCGGAGAACTGGATTTGACCCTGATCCCAGCTGCTTCCTTCCCCTGTGACCGTGTGGGTTTCCTCCGGTTTCCTTCCACATCCCAAAGGTTTGTAGGTTAATTGCCCTCCATAAAATTCCCCCTAGCCTGTAAGGGATGGATGAGAAGTTCAGGTTCATGTTCATATGTTCTAGGAGCAGAATTAGGCCATTCGGCCCATCAAGTCTACTTCCACCTTCAATCATGGCCGATCTTATCTTTCCCTCTCAACCCCATTCTCCTGCCTTCTCCCCATAACCCCTGGCACCCGTACTAATCAACAATCTGTCAATCTCTGTCTTAACAATATCCATTGAATTGGCTTCCACAGCCATCTGTGGCAACGTTCCATAGATTCCCCCCCCCCCCCCCCCCATCCCTCTGACTAAATAAATTCCTCCTCATCTCCTTCCTAAAGGTACGTTCTTTTATTCTGACGTTCTTTTATTTATACGTAAAGGCACGTTTTTTTATGATACGGCCTCTGGTTCTAGAGTCTCCCACTAGTGAAAACATCTTCTCCGCATCCACTCGCTCCAGGCCTTTCACTATTAGGTACGTTTCAATGAGGAGGGCCCTCATCCTTCTAAGTGGGATAAAGTAGAACGAGAGCGAATGGGCAATCAGAATGGACCCGGTGGGCTGAAGGGCCTGGTTCTGCATTGTGTCTCTAAACTAAACACACACCCATCTCCTCACTCCCTCCACTGTGCCTCTGAAGATAGTCACATTCCCATCGCGTACCTTAAGGCGGCATGGAATTATAACACTCCACTTCCTGGCTAATAGAAGCATCACAGAACAAAAAATAAAGAGAGTATTTTCTCCACCAGTCTTAATCTAAAGTGTCACACACCAATCAATAGTCTGGACTAATGGGCCTGATCTGCTGAAGAGCACAGATCCAGTAATGTCAAATATATGGAATAACAGATGGCCACAGGGGACAGCGGAGACATGTAGACAATTCCTAATTACACTGGTCGTGGTCTAGGGGACTTTGTCCTTCCGCCCATCTCTTCTTGTACGAATTGTAATTGTAGTATTGCGAGCGGTATTAGTTGTAGTTTTTAGTTGTAGAGATGCGGAGTGGAAACAGGCCCTTCACCCCCAGCGAGTCCGTCCCCACCAGCGAGTCTGCTCCCACCAGCGATTACCCCGCACGCTACAACTGTCCTACACACTAGGGGCAACTTACAGAGGCCGATTAACCTATGAACAAGCACGACTTTGGGATGTGGGCGGAAACTAAAGCACCGGGGGGGACACCCACGCGGTCACAGGGAGAAAGGAAAAACTCCGCACAGCCCAGTGTAAGTTAACGTACAAACCTGTAATTCTATAATATGAGGGGAAATCGGAGCACCCTGTCATTTTATAGAGTGTGGGAGGAAACCAGAGCACTCAGAAAAAACCCACGCAGTCACAAGGAGAACGTACAAACTCCGTACAGACAGCGCCCGTGGTCAGGATTGAACCCAGGTCTCTGGCGCTATAAGGCAGCAACTCTACCTCTCTGCTACTGTGCCACCCCAGGTAGTTGGGAAGTAGGAAAACATTCCCACAGATGCAAGTTCATGGATAGTTACACATGAGTCTGGACGTCAGCAAGTGTGGTGTGTGAAACTGTAGTTTGGATAAATGAGAGGATGTGCTGCTGAATATGGGTGTACTAATATAATGATAAACATAGCCAACCTCTTCAACCATTTTGTTACATTATGCCCGGCACGGTGGCGCAGCGGTAGAGCAGCTGCCTCAGCACCAGATACCCGGGTTCAATCCTGACTATGGGTGCTGTCTGTACGGAGTTTGCACGCTCTCCCTGTGACTGCGTAGGTTTCCTCCGGGTGCTCTGGCTTCCTCCCTCATCCAAAACACATGCAGGTTTGTAGTTTAATTGACCCTAGTGTGTCCATTAGCAACAGATTCTGAAGGAAGTTGATGAAAATGTGGGGAGGATGATACAAAATACAGGATTAGTATAAACTTGGTGGGCTGAAGGGCCTGCTACTGTTATCTATCTATCTATCTATCTATCTATCTATCTATCTATCTATCTATCTATCTATCTATCTATCTATCTATCTATCTATCTATTTTCCCCCTCCCTCTGTCCCTCCCTTTCTCCCTCTTGCTCCATCTCCCCCTCTCCCTCCTCTCCCCCTCTCTATCCATCTCTCTCTCTCTCCATCTCTATCTCTATCTTAATCAATCTACTATATCTCTCTCTCTCTCTCTCTCTCTCACTATCTCTTTCTCTCTATCCATCTATCTCTATCTATGCCTGTCCACAGCTCTCTCTATTTCTCTCCCTCTATTGGTTCAGCAATTTAAGCTCCCTGGAGAGGAAAAGACTACAAAAAGTAGTAAACACTGCCCCAGTCCATCATCGGCTCTGACCTTCCTTCCATCGAGAGAATTTATCGCAGTCGCTGCCTCAAAAAGGCTGGCAGTATCATCAAAGACCCACACCATCCTGGCCACACACTCATCTCTCTGCTACCTTCAGGTAGAAGGTACAGGAGCCTGAAGACTGCAACAACCAGCTTCAGGAATAGCTACTTCTCCACAGCCATCAGGCTATTAAACCTGGCTCGGACAAAACTCTGATTATTAATAACCACTTTCTGCTATTTGCACTTTACCAGTTTATTTATTCATGTGTGTATATATTTATATCATGGTATATGGACACATTTATCTGTTTTGTAGTAAATGCCTACTATGTTCTGTTGTGCTGAAGCAAAGCAAGAATTTCATTGACCTATACAGGGACACATGACAATAAACTCACTTGAACTTGAACTTGAACTATTGCTATCTATCTCCATCTCTCTCGATCAGCCTCTCTCTCTCTCTCACTCACTCACTCTCTCTCTCTCTCTCTATTTAATGTATGGCACCCTGCAGCAGAGTGATGGGAAAGGGGAGTGTGACAGGGGCCATTGTTAAATAGTTCGACCCTGCAGGAGGAAGTCCCAGTGATGTTGTGAATGGAGCAAGGTTGACTGATGGATCTGAGCCCTGGCTGCTCCACAGTGTGGATACTGTGGTCACTGATGCACTGAGCGGGCTGTACTGAAGCAACTCACCACAGGGGGTCCATTGAAAAGCTGATGAATGGAACAGCAAAATAGGACAACAATTGGCCTTTAAACAGAAATTGCCTGTAAATGCCAGGCTGACACTTTGTGGTGAGCAGTGTGTGCTGTGTCAGCAGGGATGAAGAGGCATCTCATATATAACACCACAGATCCCACAACAAACCATCACCACTCTTCATTAATCAACCATCAACTGTTCAAGTGGTAACAAGACTCGGCACTGCCAATGAAAGTGGCAAAATATCAAGTACACTGTGGACGGCTCAATTGTAATCATGTAAAGTCTTGTCGCTGACTGGTTAGCACGCAACAATAAAGCTGTTCACCTCAGTACACATGCCAATGATAAATGAAACATCCGCACATCTAAACATTTTGTGTCAGCCAACATCTTCTTAAGCAGTTCCTTGTTTCTGCATTGAAACCCTTTTGTCTCAAGTATCTCAGGATTGGACACAGTCCTGACTCTCTTCTGTGTGGTTGCTGGAGATACTTCACGCCAGCACTCTTGCCCTGCGGAAATCAAAGTTGGTTTGTAAACGCAGAGTGTGTCAAGGTAGCAGAGGCTCAGTGTTCAAGTGACTGTCATGGAATTCCTTCCCTCCTTATTGATTGGGTATCTTTTGTTTTAATATACAGTTACCAAGCCCGTGTTTGGCTTTTGTTCTGTATTGCCTGGAACAATAACAGAGTAAGTCATTTAACAGTAATTTATTAATTAACCAGTTTAGTGTCACCTGTACCGAGTGTAGAGTGAAAAACGTTTGTTGCATGCCAACCAGTCAGCAGAAAAACAAAACATGATTACAATCGAGCCATTTACAGTGAATAGATACATGATCAGCAAAGTCCGATCACGGATAGTCCGAGGGTTATCAATGAGGTAGATAATCGTTCTGTAATGCTCTCTGGTTGTGGTAGCATGATTAAGTTGCATGATAACAGCTGGGAAGAAACTGTCCCTGAATCTGGAGGTGTGTGTTTTCACACTTCTGTACCGTTTGCCTGATGGGAGAGAGGAGTAGGGAGTGGGGCGGGGGGGCAACTCGTCCCGAACTTTATACAACAACATAATTGACATAAAATGGCTGCTCTTCCAAACCGTGTCCCGGCATGTACCGGGCACATCCCACGTCACTGTCCTCTCACCGGGCGTTTTTTCCAATCTACCGCGCGCGCGGGTAACCGTGACGTTCCTGGCCGGCAGGAGAGCCGGCACTCTTGCCTGGACGTCAACCATTCGGGACGGTTCAGTTTTGTTTTCATTACTGTAAATTTTCTGGAGCAATCACTACATTTAACAAATTCTTCAGAAAGTGCCTCCTCATCCACTGGTGGTGTGTTCCAGCTGGGAGCAAGAGGGTGGTGAATCTGTGCATTGGGAATGGGAAAATGCGATAATATGGAACTGGTGCGAATGGGTGGTGGATGGTCAGCATGGGCCGAAGGGCCTGTCTACATGCTGTATCTCTAAACTAAACCGAAACTATCCTGAAAATATAGTCCTAAGTTCATAAGTCATAGAATTAGCCCATTCGACCCATCGAGTCTAATTCAATCTGATTGAGTCTGCCATTCAGTCATGCCTGATCTATCTTTCCCTCCCAACCCTATTGTGTTGAAGGGTTGTAGACGCCGCGCCAGCTGGAGCTGTGCAGACCGCGGCTTCAGGCTGCCGTCTGCTGCGGGCCAACGGAACGGAGCGCTCCCCTCCAGCGAGCCCCAGCTCCGTGCTGACAGTCCCCGCTGCACCCGCCGCCGGAGCCCCGAGCCCCGGGCGCGTCTCAAAGCGGGAAAGGCCGCGCTGATCCTCGCTGTTAGGCCACGGGGGAGGCGACCTGGAAAAAGTCGCCTCTCCATGGAGGAGGCGGCCGAAACGGAGTTTCCCCTATTTACCCCCCCCCCCCCCCCAGCATCTACAGTCCTTTCTTAAACACACTAAGAAACACTAAAATTTCTTTAGTCAGACTTTAAGACATACTAAAAAAAATTAAAAAGTTGAAAAAGACTAACACGCTGCTGACAGGGCTGCTGCCAGTGCAGCGCCCCCACCCCATTCATAGATGCTGCCTCTCCCGCTGAGTTTCTCCAACTATTTTGTCCACTTCCAATTTTTTCCAGCATCTGCAGCTCTTTCTTAAACACGTCTTTAGAAAGGAGATGAGGAGGAATTTCTTTAGTCAGACGTGGTGAATCTGTGGGATTCATTGCTACAGATGGCTGTGGAGGGCAAGTCAATGGGTATTTTTAAGGCAGAGATTGATAGATCCTTGATTAGTACAGGTATCAGGGGTTATGGAGAGAAGGCAGGAAAATGGGGTTAAGAGGGAAAGATCGATCCCATCTACCACATTGGAGACCTATCTTTAATCAGACTTTATCAGACATCAGTATTATACTTTGCACTAAATGTTGTCCCCTTTATCCTTTATCTGCACACTGTGGACGGCCTGGTTGTATTCCTGTATAGTCTTTCCTTTGACTGCATAGCATACAAACAAAAGCTTTTCACTGTACCTCTGTAAACTGAACTAAATAAATGATGCGACTCTTTGTACCTCACTGGGTCCGGCAGCGTCTGTGGAGGGAATGTAGCGGTGATGTTTTGAGATGAGGAGGAATCAGCTGATGTTTTGAAACATACTCAGACTGTTACAGAGGTTGTTAGCCTAACAAGCCCCCCCCCCCCCCCCCAACTTCAGGACTTCCCTCTCTGTGCCCTCTCTCTTTTAATACGACTTTATTCTTTGGAATGCAGTTGAGGACTACAGAGGGTAAGACAGTATAAGAGGGGGCTTATAACAGCCCTGTGTATAAAACCTGCAGTGACAAAAGGTGGGGGCCGAGATCGGGGCTAAATGCACAGAGTCTTTTCACGTCAGTAGGGGAACAAAGGACCAGTAGGGGAAAAAACCAGAGGAAAAAATTTGAGGTGAGGGGAAAGATTTGATATTAACCTGAGGGATAAACATTTTACATAAAGAAATAGTAGGTACAGTATATGGAACAAGCTGCCAGAGGAAGTCTACCTTACTGTCTACCCCACCTGGACTGTCTACTCTATCTATGCATCCCATAATTTTATATACTTTTAGCTTAGTTTAGTTCAGTTTATTGTCTACATGCTGTATCTCGAAACTAAACCAAAACTATCCTGAAAACATAGTCCTAAGTTCATAAGTCATAGAAGTTACACAAAAATTTCTGGAGAAACTCAGCGGGTGCAGCAGCATCTATGGAGCGAAGGAAATAGGCAACGTTTCGGGGCAAAACCCTTCTTCAGACTCCTTCTTCAGGTCTGAAGAAGGGTTTTGGCCCGAAACGTTGCCTATTTCCTTCGCTCCATAGAAGCTGCTGCACCCGCTGAGTATCTCGAGCATTTTTGTGTAACTTCGATTTTCCAGCATCTGCAGTTCCTTCTTAAACACATTCATATGTCATAGAATTAGGCCATTCGACCCATTGAGTCTAATTCAATCTGATTGAGTCTGCCATTCAGTCATGCCTGATCTATCTTTCCCTCCCAATCCTATTCTACTGCCTTCTCCTCCATAACCATTGACACTCATAGTAATCAAGAATCCATCAATCTCCTCTTTAAAAATACCCAATGATTTGGCCTCCACAGCCGTCTGTGGCAATGAATTCCACAGATTCGCCACCCTCTGTATAAAGAAATTTCTCCTCGTCTCCTTTCTGAAGGTGCGTCCTTTTATCCTCTGAGATTGTGGAGGATTTAAAAGTGGAGCATAGTATTTACCAGGGCGGATCAGTGTGGAGATGCCCCTGGTGATTCTGAGGCTGCCAAACTAGTTTCAGTCCATTTCCAAAAGTGTGAACAATTAGCGTTCCAGCAACTTTGGGTTGTTTCATCTTTTAACCACGTCGACTGCATCGCCCCCGCACCAACTCAAACAGGCTCCGTCGGCCTCATCAAAGCAAGCGGCAGAAATGGGTCACACGGACTTTGTTCCTCACTCAGTTCAAGATCTCAGAATAAAAGGACGTATCTTTAAAAAGTTTTGGGACGTCGCCTATTCCTTCGCTCCATAGATGCTGAGTTTCTCCAGCTATTTTGTCCACCTACAGAGGCACAGTTTTGTTGTGTGCAAATCAATCAGCGGAAAAGCAACCCTTTATTCCAATCGGCGCCCACAGTGTACAGATACATGATAAAGGAAATAAAGTTTAGTGCAAGATAAAGTCCAATTAAAGATAGTCCGAGGGTCTCCAATGAGGTAGATAGTAGCTCAGGACTGGTCTCTGGTTGGTGATAGGATGGTTCAGTTGCCTGATAACAGCTGGGAAGAAACTGTCCCTGAATCTGGAGGTGTGCGTTTTCACACTTTGTGTACCTCTTGCCTGATGGGAGAGGGGAGAAGAGGGAGTGACTGGGGTGAGACTGGTCCTTGTTATGCTGCTGGCTTTGCCGAGGCAGTGTGAAACATAGATGGAGATAATGGAAAGGAGGTTGGTTTGTGTGATTAATCTATCAATAAAATTAATATGTTTGAGACACTGCATTCAGACTGTGGAAATAATTGAAAAAGGAAAACAATGAAAGAAGAATTGTTAATGCATTCATTCCAGTAATTTAGTTCAAACATTTTAGATTAGTTTAAAGATACAGCTCGGAAACAGGCCCTTCGGCCCCCCGAGTCAATGCCGACCATTGATCACCCGTTACCGCTAGTTCTATGCTATCCCACTTTCGCATCCAATTTACAGAGGGCCGATGAACCTATAAACCCGCACGTCTTTGGGATGTGGGAGTAAACCGGAGCAGTCACAGGGAGAAAGATTTTGCACAGGGAGCAAACTCCACACAGTCAGCACCTGAGGTCAGTATCGAACCCGCATCTCTAGCACTGTGAAGCTGTGGCTTTACCAGCTGCACCACTGTGCTGCCCCAGTAGTACAAGAACCGGGCTGGTCTTGGCAGCACCCATCAACAATCTGTATGTGTGGAATTGTGCAGAGCAGAGAATATGAATATTAAAATTCAGCTCATTAATATTTACAAGCCTGAGCTTTTATGATAAATAATTAAAGACGAGGTGTTAAAACAAGACAGAAGAAAGTAGACAGGTCGAATATTTAGACTGAAAGAACAGGTTAAATGTGGATTCCATTTTAAGGGAGATATGCGTTTCGTAAAAGTCAACCACTGTTTGTCTTTGGTGAGCTGAGACTCCTCACAGTCCTGTCTTTTTCTGATTTAAGTCAACAATCAATTGATGAAAAGTTCAAACGTGTATCAGGGGGAGTTAGGACACAGGTTTTAATCTGCTCAGCAAATAAGCAGAAGGAGAATTGAAGTGTGTTGAAGATAAACTCCATGAGGCCTGGAGACTTGGAATGAAACATGACACAAAGTGGTGGGTGAATGGAACGAGCTGCCAGAGGAGGTACTTGAGGCAGGTAATATCATCTAGCTTAGTTTAGTTTAGTTTAGTTTAGAGATACAGGGCAGTAACAGGCCTTTTGGATCACTGAGTCTGCGCCGAACAGCGATCATTATCACTATCTCACACACACTAGGGACAATTTACAATCTTCACCAAAGCCAATTCACCTACAAACCTACGTCTTTCGAATGTGGGAGGAAACCAGAGCACCTAGGAAAAACCCACGCGGTCACGGGGTCAAAGTTCGCTTCTTAAAAAGCAGAGAGCAACAAACGTTAAAGGTAGACCATGGCAATCTTTAATTGATTCGTCACACGGGAGTGGCAAAGATCTCCAATGAGCACAAACGTTGCTCAGTACTTCTCGGGCTCCCACTCACAGAAGGATAGTTAGCACAATTATACATTTCTTATCAGTAAAACACTCCTACCAAGTCTGAATATGGCATGACTGAAAGATTCTGTAGCCTTTCACAATATAGGAAAGCTGGGTACAAATCAAACTCATGCAATAACAAGTTATTACTTATCTCTGGAACGTCTATCTTTTTCAATCTTGGCTTCTTTATGGCCTTGAAAAGAAGCACATGTTACTACTGCAGGATTCCATCTTAATGTCTTTATTGAAAAGACAACCTGTCCTCCATATTGTGCTCCGTATAATTTACAAAGTCATTCAGACTTGGCACCAAGCCATTTTTTTGTTCTACTAGCACAGGTTTTTGTAGAAGAACGACTCCATTTTAGATTTGACCATTAGCTCTTTCATTCCCTCCTTTTTTTATCCAACGTGATACCATTCACAGTCCTCGGTCGGTACACACAATGGTCACAAGTATTAGAGCAATGATCAGCAGAATGACAGAGCCATAATGTATCACAGTACTCCAAAGTTCACCAAACCAAAGGTATGTCAACCAGTTGTCACTCTCTTCATTGCCAACCATCCTGATGAAGCTTGTTTAGGGTCGATGGATCAGGTGCCACCTGTAGGCGGTGTAATCCCGTCAGCCGATATTGGGGTTGTGCCATAAAGTTTGCACCTGTCCGAGGGTGTTGCCTTCTCATCGTAGATCGTTGCACAGGTGAGGAGCTCCACCCCCTTCTCGCCCTGTGGTGGGGTTCATCACCTTGATCTAGACGCTAGCGTGTCCATGGGCCTGGACAGCTTCTCCTCCCAGTAGGTTTGGGTGGCCTACTTCCACATCACCACGTAGAAGCGGCTGCTGGACTGGAAGCCAAAGACAAAGCCAGCGTAGATTGCAGTCTGTGTGATGTAGAAGGTGCCACTGAAGTTGATGGCGTTGAACTTCTCAAATCCATCAGCAAGGCCAGGGTCAGAGTTGTCGGTCTGCAGTAACTCCCTGCCCTTGTTGCACACTACCCGGTTAGGAACGATCTGCATCGTCCCCTTTGGAACTTCCTCAGGTCAGTCTCACCGATGGTGCTGTTCTCGGGGCACATGTCATAGATATCTGGGATGCTGTTGTCAAAGTTGCCCTTGCAGGTGTCTCCTCTGCTGTCACCATCGACATCGATCTGGTCAGGGTTGGGAACAAAACGGAATGTTCTTCTCATCAGAAACGCCATCCTCATCAATGTCCTGATGTCATCACACTGATTACCCACCAGGTCTGAGTCATTGGCTTCCTGGATAGGGTGATGCATCATCTCCTTCAAGAGGTCCACCGGTTTCAAAATGTTCAGCTTCTCTCTCCCCAGACCCTTGGTCATACGATTGAGCTCAAAATGCTTCAATATTGCAAACACCTTGTGACATCCTGGGTGGGGGCAAGGTCTTTCATGCACCCTGTCAATGCGGCTCTTTTATATGTTTCTTAAGTCCGTCAACTCCTCTGTAAACAGCACAGCAACCCTTATACTGACATCGATACATAGTGGGGGAATCTTCCCTTTCCAAGTTTGACTTTGCCCACGCAACATAAAAAGCTTTCCACTGTACATGTGACATGTGGCAATAAAAATACAATACTAAACTAAACTAAAATATGTGGATTATATGGATCATAGTACAACGCAGGACCAGGCCCTTTGGCCCACAATTTCCATGCCGAACATGATGTCAATTTAATTGGTCTTTTCATGACATGAGGATTAACAATTTACGTTTGTTCTTTAACTGACTAGCCGAAGAGTTCAATAATCAGTTTGAAGAGAGTGTTTAAGAAAGAACTGCAGATGCTGGAAAAAAATTGAAGGTAGACAAAAAAGCTGGAGCAACTCAGTGGGTGAGGTAACATCTATGGAGCGAAGGAATAGGCCATGTTTCGGGTCGAGACCCTTCTTCAGACTGATGTCGGGGGGAGGACGGGGAAAAGAAAGGAAGAGGCGGAAACAGTAGGCTATGTGGGAGCGCTGGGAAGGGGAGGGGAAGGAAGGAGAAAGCAAGGACTACCTGAAATTGGAGAAGTCAATGTTCATACCGCTGGGGTGTAAACTACCCAAGCGAAATATGAGGTGCTGCTCCTCCAATTTGGGACTCACTCTGGCCATGGAGGAGGCCCGGGACAGAAAGGTCGGATTCGGAATGGGAGGGGGAGTTGAAGTGCTGAGCCACCGGGAGCTCAGGTTGGTTATTGCGAACTGAGTGGAGGTGTTGGGGCGAAGGTGTTTGGTTTAATTTGGTTTAGAGATACAGAATGGAAACAGGCCCTTCAGCCCACCGGGTCCGTGCCTCAGTAGTTCTATCCTGCACACTAGGGACAATTTTCAGAAGCCACTTAACCTACAAACCTGCACCACTTTGTAATGTGTGTGGAAATGGAGTGCCCGGACAAATCCCACACAGTCACAGGGAGAACGTATAAACTCCGTACAGACAGCACCCGTAGTCAGGATGGAACCCAGGTCTCTGGCACTGTAAGGGAGCAACTCTTATGCTGCACCACCATGCCCCCTTATTGCCTGATATTGTGATTAAAGCCAGTCATTCTATCTGAACTCAGAGGCAAATGTCAAAACAATGACAGCCCAGAGAGTTCAGCCCCACCCGGTCTCAAATTCTTCAATGTACCATTAATCTCACCCAGCAAACATCCGTCTGTCTGCAGTTGCAAGATGTCTGCGGATCCTTCAGGCGCTTAGTGTTCCTCGTTCAATGTCAGGAGGAATGATCGGGTCACTGCAGTTAATCTGTCCCCTCAGGCTTCACACTCCACATCTGTACAAGAGGCTCCTGTCTTGAGACTTTAGAGATACAGCGTGGAAGCAGGCCATCGGCCCACCGAGTCCACACCGACCAGCGATCACCCCGTATGCTAACCCAAAAGGGAGCACTAAGGACAATTTTACAACTTGTTAAGCCACCCCCGCACAGAGGCCCCCCCCCCCCCAGCCCCCAGCCCCACTCCGGTCTCAACCACCCGCACCATTAATCTTAGGTCAACAGCCAATTTACACTTTAGACTTTAGAGATCCAGCACGGAAAAAGGGCCTTCGGCCCACCAAGTCAGTGCCGACCACTGATCACCCTGTACACTAGCATTATCCTACTCACTAGGAACAATTTAACACTTTTACCGGCCAATTAACCTACACATCTGAACGTCTTTGGAGTGTGGGAGGAAACCGGAGCACCCGGAGAAAACCCACACGGTTGAAGGGAGAACATGCAAACTCCATACAGACAGCACCCGTGGTCAGGATCGAACCCGGATCTCTGGCGCTGTGAGACAACAACTCTACCGCTGCGCCACCTTGCCATCCCTGCGCCACTGTCTTGTGGATGTAGGGCGTGGGATGTTCTGCACCCCCCCACTCAGTCACAACATGAGTGAGCCTCAATCTCACCGTCACCTTCCTGACCAGCCCACACATTATCTAAATGGTGGCAGATTGGGAAAGGGGGAGATGCAGTGAGACCTGGGTGTCATGGTACACCAGTCATTGAAGGTAGGCATGCAGGTGCAGCAGGCAGTAAAGAAAGCGAATGGTATGTTAGCTTTCATTGCAAAAGGATTTGAGTATAGGAGCAGGGAGGTTCTACTGCAGTTGTACAGGGTCTTGGTGAGACCACACCTGCAGTATTGCGTACAGTTTTGGTCTCCAAATCTGAGGAAGGACATTATTGCCATAGAGGGAGTGCAGAGAAGGTTCACCAGACTGATTCCTGGGATGTCAGGACTGTCTTATGAAGAAAGATTGGATAGACTTGGTTTATACTCTCTATAATTTAGGAAATTGAGAGGGGATCTTATAGAAACTTACAAAATTCTTAAGGGGTTGGACAGGCTAGATGTAGGAAGATTGTTCCCGATATTGGGGAAGTCCAGGACAAGGGGTCACAGCTTAAGGATAAGGGGGAAATTCTTTAAAACCGAGATGAGAAGAACTTTTTTCACACAGAGAGTGGTGAATCTCTGGAACTCTCTGCCACAGAGGGTAGTTGAGGCCAGTTCATTGGCTATATTTAAGAGGCAGTTAGATGTGGCCCTTGTGGCTAAGGGGATCGGGGGGTATGGAGAGAGGGCAGGTACGGGATACTGAGTTGGATGATCAGCCATGATCATATTGAATGGCGGTGCAGGCTCGAAGGGCCGAATGGCCTACTCCTGCACCTAATTTCTATGTTTCTATGTTTCTACATTCCCAATTTTTTCAGAGCCCGAACATCTGCCCTCATTGAATCAGGGTAGAACAAGCAAACAATCCAGTGGTAGAGAACTCTGCCCTTATTTCCCAACACTCCCAATGAAAGAATTCTCCCTAAGACGGTCCCAACAACAATAACGAGAATCCCTGCTTCTAACCTCTCAAGCTAGAGAAAACCGCCTCTGCTGAATGACGATCCTTCTCCCTTCTCAGAAGCATGCCCGTCTCATTGAGTAACAGCATGGTTTAGTTTATCGTCACATGTACCGGGGCGCAGCAAAAAGCTTTAGTTGCGTGCTAAGCAGTCAGTGGAAAGACAATACATGATTACAATTGAGCCCTCTACAGTGTATGGATACATGCTAAACTGAATAACTTTTAGTGTAAGATAGAGTCCAGTAAAGACCGATCAAAGATAGTCCGAGGGTCTCCAATGAGGTAGATAGTAGCTCAGGAGTTGTTGGTCGGATGGTTCAGTTGCCTGAAAACAGCTGGGAAGAAACTGACCCTGAATCTGGAGATGTGCGTTCCACATTTTCGTGCCTTTTGCCCAATGAGAAGAGGGAGTGTCGGGGGTTTGATGGTGGCCTTGACGAGCCAGCGCGAGATGTAAATGGAATCAATAGATGGGAGGTTGGTTTGTGTGATGGTCTGCGCTGTGTCTCGGATGGAGCTAGTGTAGATGGGGCATCTTGGTCAGCGTGGACACGTTGGGACGATGGTCCTGTTTCCATGCTGTATGACTCCATGAGTGCATAAGAAAGTGGGATAGCATATAACTATTGTGAATGGTGGATTAATGGTCGGAATGGAGTCGGTGGGACGAAGGGCCTGTTTCTAAGCTGATCTTTAAATTAAACTAAACTAAATCATAGGAAAAACTCTCAAACTAAAATCTAACCCTTGTGAATCCAGCATCTTCAAGGCATGTTCAGGTCCATCACCGATTTTCCGGCACGTTTCATTTTAGAGCATTTCTGGATTATCCAATTTGCCGGACCAACAGAGGTCACGGCCTCCGAGAGGAATCCGCCGGGGAGCCGAGATATCGCCCGCAAAGTCGGCTATGGGAATGGATCTGCCGGCTCCGGCCGGGCTGGAGTTCCAGAGCCCCGGCCTCAGGGGGCAAATTCGACCTGCCGATTGGCCGCGGAAGTCCCAATGAGGTTGAGATCGGCCGCTTCACCCAGCTTTGGCGCCACATTCTCGGGGGGACTTCCAGTGGGGGATTTCAAGTGCATGCTTGTAATCTTGTCCGGATTAAAGGAGGTGCCAGACCACCAGATGCCGGAAAATCAGTGGTGGACCTGTGGAAACCAAAGATCTTAGGTGGAAACGCTTCTTATAATAATAATAATAATAATAATAATAATAATAATAATAATAATTTATTGTCATTGCACATAAGTGCAACGAGATTTGGTACGCAGCTTCCATCCGGTGTCATAACTTAAATAACTAATAAAACATTTAGATTTAGATACCCCGAGAACATGGTTTGTAAAAATAACATTACAACAGTCAAATCAGTTCAAACAGACTAAAGTGCAGATGTGTCTGTGCGACGTGACCATCCGAGGGAGACAGTCCATGGGGGTGGGGGGCACTCAGCAGGGCCGGTTCAGAGCCGCTATAGCTCTGGGAATGAAGCTGTTCCTGAGTCTGGAGGTGCGGGCGTAGAAGGCCTTGTAACGTCTGCCGGAGGGAAGTAGTTCGAACAGTCCATTACAAGGGTGTGAGGAGTCTTTATGGATGCTGACGGCCTTCTGAGATACGGAGATCGGGTAAGCACACATTATCTACGCATTGATTCAACACAGCTCGGCAAAACTGAATCGGAAATGTCTCGCGCTAACAATGGTAAACATAGCATTTCCATGTCTAATCCTTATTAAATCTGGCCATTACAATTTTGCAAGGTCATACTGCAAGTGTCGAGTGCGTGGTTGTGTAAATGTAACATGTGGCAATTGCCTCATCTCACACGTCAATCTTTTAGACTCGTTAACAAAAGTAGGGTGCGGCAGGAAATGCTGGAAACATCCAGTAGGTCAGGCAGCATCTGCGGGAAGAGGAACAGGACAAATATTTCAGATCAAAGCATTACATTAGAATTGGCTTTAAATCGCAGAAAGGATTGGGAAGAGATGATTCAGACGAGGAGAATCAGAGAGTCTTGCTGCATTTGTAAAGACAAGGTGTTGGAATGAAAGAAATAGATCGGGTAGACACACAGAGTCTCTTGCCCAGAGTAGGGGGATCGGGAACCAGAGGACATAGGTTTAAGTTGAAGGAGGTATAGATTTAATAGGAACCCGGTGGGTAACGTTTTTACACAAAGGGTGGTGGGTGAATGGAATGAGCTACTGGAGGAGGTAGTTGAGGCAGATACTATTGCAACATTTAAGAAACATTTAGACAGGTACATGGATAGGAAAGGTTTAGAGGGATATGGGCCAAATGCAGGCAAGTGGGACTAGTGTAGATGGGATAAGTTGGTCTGTGTGGGCAAGTTTGTCCGAAGGGCCTGTTTCAATGCTGTAGGACTTCATGATAGCAATGTTTAAGATGCAATTTGACAGACAGATGAATCAACAGAGAATGGATAGATATACATAGAAAGAACAGTACAGCACAAGAACAGGCCCTTCGGCCCACACTGTCTGTGCCGAACATGATGCCAAGACCATTACTTATCTCCCTGCACGTAACTAAGTAGAAACAAAGAAGTGCAGATGCTGGTTAATACACAAAAGGACACAAAGTGCTGGAGTAACTCAGCGGGTCAGGCAGCTTCTCTGAAGAATATGGAGAGATTGCGTTGCAGGTTGGCTGAAGAAAGATCACCCATCTATTATTACTCCAGAGATGCTGCCTGATCCGCTGAGTTACTCTGGCGACGAACTGGTCATTCAAGGCAGCATTATAATGAAAGCACATAAGGTAGTTATCCCAACGTCTCTTCACAACAAGTACTTTGCTATTGCCCATGGGGCCCATCCTGCTGTAGAAACAATCACTTCTCCCGCACCCCACACCAGACTTACCGTGGTCCACAGTAGCAGCCGACATGTATGAGTGACACGGCAAACAATAACTGGTTCTCGTCGATTCCTACTCCGGATGGTTTGAAATCGACCTGCTCAGTGGCCCGACCTCAGCCATAGTCATTCAAAAACTCACTCGCCACGTTTCTGTCCAAGGAGCCCCCCCCTCAAGCTACGCTCAGACAATGGAACTCAATTCTTTAGTCAGCTCTTCAAGGATTTTGCGAAACGCTGGGATTTTCACCACACCTCCAGCAGCCCCGAGTACACACAGTTCAACGGCCTGGCCGAGCGCACGGTAAGAAGCGCAAGAGAACTAATGGAACGCTCACACAGGGCCGGCTCTGATGTATAATCATGACTTACTCAACCTACGTAACATCGTCCGCGACCCTCTCCTGGGATCTTCGGCCGAACGTCTCATGTCACGGCGAACCCGCTCCACCCGGCCTATGGCCAAGCAACTGCTGGAACCACAAGTTCGTGCAACGTCGGCGATCCAATCCTAATACCGCCGCGACACACAATCATCCAATCACCCTGCTCCAGTCTTCAAGTGCTAGACTGTCAATTTCTCTGCCGTTTGGTGGGGCTGTTGGGGTGAACATGTGATAGCGTGGCACAGTGGCACAGTGGGTAGATCTGTTGGCTCACAGCATCGGAGACCCAGGTTCGATGCAGACTTCAGGTGCTATCTGCATGTTCTCCCTGTGACCGCCTGGGATTCTTCTAGGTGCTCTGGTTTTGTCCCACATCCCAAAGACGTGTGGGTTCGTGGGTTAATTGGCCTGTGTAAATAGGCACTAGTGCATAGGGTGTGGGAAAATGTGATGACATAGCGCTGGTGCGAGTAGGTGGTGGATGGTCGGCATGGTCTTGGTGGGCCGAAGGGCCTGTCTACATGCTGTATCTCGAAACTAAATCGAACCTATCCCGAAAACATAGCCCTAAGTTCACAAGTCATAGAATTAGGCCATTGAGTCTAATTCAATCTGATTGAGTCTGCTATTCAAACATGGCTGATCTATCTTTCCCTCCCAACCCCATTCTACTGCCTTCTCCCCCATAACCATTGACACCCATAGAATCCATCAATCTCCGCTTTAAAAATACCCAATGACTTGCCTTCGACAGCCCTCTGTGGCAATTAATTCCACTGATTCATCACCCTTTGACTGAAGAAATTCCTCCACATCTCCTTTCTAAAGATACGTCCTTTTATGCTGAGATCTTGAACTGAGTGAGGAACAATGTGTGCGTGTGAACCATTTCCGCCACTTGCTTTGATGAGGCCGACGGAGGCTGTTTGAGTTGGTGCGGAGGCGATGCAATTTACGTGGTTGAAAGATGAAACAACTCAAAGTTCCTGGAAGGCTAATTGTTCACACTTTTGGAAGTCGACTGAAACTAGGTGGCAGCCTCAGAATCACCAGGGGCATCTCCACACTGATCCGCCCTGGTAAATATTATATCCACTTTTAAATCCTCCACAAACTCAGAGGATAAAAGGGTATTTTTAAGGCGGAGATTCTTGATTAGTATGGGTGTCAGGGGTTATGGGAAGAAGGTGGGAGAATGGGATTGAGAGGGAAAGAGGGATCGGATGTGATTGCAGACTTGATGGGCCGAATGGCCTAATTTTGCTCCTAACGTTTGTGAACTTGTGAGCTTGCGATTCTATTCCCATCAATTTCCCGTCACTATCTGTGCAAACACAAATCACCCACTGTGGAAAGATCATGATTCGTGGACCCATAGCTCTGTACAAAATATTTAAATGTTGTTATAGTACCTGACTCTATTATCCCCTCCGTCCATGCAAATTGTTCACACTTGTGTTATGTTATCCCACTTTGGAATCTATTCCCAACATACCAGGAGAAATTCTAGTACGTCATTGGAGTGTGGGTAGGTAACCAGAGCACCCGGAGATATCCCACGCTGTCACAGGGAGAACGAACAAATTCCGTACAGATAGCACCTGAGGTCAGGATCGAACCCGGGACTCTGGGGCTGTGAGGCAGCAACTCTACTGCTGCGCCACCGTGCCGCATGCTGTCTTTCCCTGCAGTAACTTCTCTCCTGCATGGATAGCATAGAACATGTGTGTACGGGTGATTGGTTGTCGGAGCAGACTCGATGGGCTGAAGGGCCAGTCTCCATTCTGTATCTCTCAACTAAAATACACTCTATAACTAAGTGTGGCACCGTGGCACAGCGGTAGAGTTGCTGCCTTACAGCACCAAGGACGCGGGTTCGATCCCGACTACGGGTGCTGTCTGTACGGAGTTTGTACGTTCTCCCCGTGGCCGCGTGGGTTTTCTCTGAGATCTTCAGTTTCCTCCCACATTCCAAAGGGTGGTAACGTACAGGTTTGTAGGCTAATTGGCTTGGTGCAAGTGTAAATTTCCCTAATGTGTGTAGGATAGTGTTAATGTGCTGGGATCGCTGGTCACTGCGCTGTGTCTCTAAACTAAACTAAACTAAACTCCCTCCACGGAGGCTGTCTCACCTGCTGAGTATTTGCAGCATCCTCTAACAATAACGGGTGAAGGTAGCGCATGTTGACCCGTGTGCGTAACAAGGTCACAGACCGCTTGGGAAATGAATAGTTACATGAGCAGAAGAAGTAAAGCAAACAAGAACAACAAATTGACAAATCATCTACAGCGGGTTAACAAGACAAACACAAAGCAAAGAAATGGAGTTCATAGGTTCATGTGTATAGGAGCAGAATTAGGCCATTTGGCAATTAAGTCTCTTTCCTACCAACAACTAGAGAGCACTGCTGAACTACCACCTACCTCATTAGGAAACCCTCGGACTATGTTTGATGGGACTTTACTGGACTTTATCTTGTGCTAAACATTATTCATGTTATTCTCTTTATCCTGTATCTGTACACTGTGGATGGATTGATTGTAATCATGTATTGTCTTTCCGCTGACTGGTTAGCATGCAACAAAAAGCTTTTCACTGTACCTTGGTACAGGTGACAATAAATTAAACTCAACCAAACCAAACCAAACCAAACCAAACCAAACCAAACCAAACCAAACTAAGATACAAGGAGGGCTAACCAAGCACTCAAGAGATTTCCAGAAGCACGTCGAAGGATAGTTTGGTGACGTTTCATAGAAACATAGAAAATAGGTGCAGGAGGAGGCCATTCGGCCCTTCCAACCAGCACCGCCATTCATTGTGATCATGGCTGATCGAATCCCCCAAAAGAGTTAAAGCAAACTCCAAACATTTTAAATATGAACTCCAAAAGTTGACACATTTATCACCCTCTTTTACACTTTACATACTATTAGCAATTCACAACAACATAAATAATGCTTCAGCTTCTCATAAATCTTCTCATACACTTATATATAAGTGTATGAGAAGTGTATTAAGTGTTTCGAGTCAGGACAAATTCTGTCCATCTTTTCCTTATAGCTAATTCCCTTGAATCCAGGGAGCATTCTGGTAAACCTCTTCTGCACCTTCTCCAAAGCCTACGCATCCTTTTCTTTATGGGGCAACCAGAACTACATGCAATACTCCAAATGTGACCCAACCACCAAAGTCTTCTAAAGCAGCATCATGACTTCCTGACTCTTTCACTGACCGATGAAGGCAAGCCTTCTTTACCACTCTCGGAGAGAAGTGTTGTCGAAAGCTTTAAAGATGACTGAGAGGTTCCACCCTCAACTAGTGTTGATTTCAGGGCTCGAGGGCCTGAACTACAGGGAGAGGTTGGGCAGGCCACGACTTTATTCCTTGGAGAACATGAATCTGAGGGGTGATCTTATCGAGATATATAAAATAATGAGGGGAATAGATAGGATGAACGCACAGAGTCTTTACCCCAGACCAGGGGAATCGAGAACCAGAGGATATTAATTTAAGGTGTGAGAGGAAAGATTTAGTTGGAACCTGAAAGGCAACATTTTTTACACAAAGGGAGGTGAGTGTATGGAACGAGCTGCCGGAGGAGGTAGTTGAAGCAGATACTATTGTAATGTTTAACGAACATTTGGACAGATACATGGATAGGAGAGGTTGAGAAGGATGTAGGCCCAATGCAGGCAGGTGGGATTAGTGTAGAAGGGGTATGTTGGTTAGGAGTGGGCAAGTTGGGCCGATGGGCCTGTTTCTACACTGTATGATTCTATGACTCTAAGTGAGATGAACACACCATTTATCTCAGTGTGATTTTGCTGCACAGATTAGCTGCCACGTTACCCATTTCACATCAATGACAAAACTTCAAAGAATTTTACAGTAGTTGTGTAACATCCTGGAGTTTTGCAATATGACTTTTTAAAATATAGTTATGCAATTGAATGCGTGGGGCAAAGCCATTTACCAGCAAACTGCCTGGATTATAAGGTATTAGCAATATCGCCGGGCAGAATTGGATTGTTTTCTCAGTGGTTGAGGGGAGGCCTGATAGAAATATATACAACTATGGGAGGCATAGATAGGGT
This sequence comes from Leucoraja erinaceus, assembly GCF_028641065.1. Classification (NCBI taxonomy): domain Eukaryota; kingdom Metazoa; phylum Chordata; class Chondrichthyes; order Rajiformes; family Rajidae; genus Leucoraja; species Leucoraja erinaceus. The sequence goes on from NC_073396.1 coordinate 21,920,352, forward strand.
AGATAGTCTGAACCTTTCTCCAAGGGTGGAAATGTCAAAGAGTAGAGGGCATTGATTCAAGGTGAGAGGGGCAAAGTTTAAAGGAGATGTGTGGGGCAGGTTTTTTTTACACATAATGGTGGTGGGTGCCTGGAACACATTGCCAGGGGTGGTGGTGGAGGCAGATGCAATAGTGGTGTTTAAGAGGCTTTTGAATAAGCGCATGGAGATGCAAGGAATGGAAGGGTATGGATGCACCTCCAGGGATTCCTGAGTCTGAAGAAGGGTCTCGACCCGAAACGTCACCGATTCCTTTTCTCCAAAGATGCTGCCTGACCTGCTGAGTTAAGGGCTTGTCCCACTTACGTGCCCTTGGCATGCAAATTACGTGGCATCGTGGTCGCGTTGGGGCGCACGGGCATCGTATGGCCGGTCCCACTTAGAAGCGCGGAGGGGTATGGAGTTGTGCACGACATCGCGTGGGGCTCCGAACCTTTTGTAGTGAACAAAATCTTTGCGCGCCTACGGCCTGTCGCGGAACTGATGGCCAAAGCGGGACAGGACCAAGACCCTGGCGCGACACAGCGTATCACCTTCAACAACAGCAGAAGCAGGCAAACGATCGGCGAGCTCAGCCTGGGGCTCACGGTCATTGCATTCCAGATCCGCCCCCACTCCTACACCCAGAGCGGGGCCAAGAAAATTGAAGATAGACACAAAATGCAGGAGTAACTCAGCGAGACCGGCAGCATCTCTGGAGAGAAGCAATGGGTGGCGTTTCGGGTCAAGACCCTTCTTTTCAGACTGAAGAAGAGTCTCGACCCGAAACGTCACCCATTGCTTCTCTCCAGAGATGCTGCCGGTCCCGCTGAGTTACTCCAGCTTTGTGTCCATCTTCAAATGACATCACGCGCTCCAGACGGCGCCCTTCGCAGGACCATCGCGGCTCAACACGACCACGAGGGGGTCGCGTAATTTGCGTGCCAAGGACAAGTAAGTGGGACAGGCCCTTTACTCCAGCATTTTGTGTCAATCCTGGGTTTCCAAAGTTGTGTAGTTTTTTGTGGGTTAATTGGGCCTCTGTAAAATCACCAACAATGTATGTAGGGAGTGGATGAGAAACTGGGACAACACGGTACTAGCATGCAGAAGCGATCGATGGGCAGAGTGGACTCGGTGGGCCGAAGGGCCTGTTTTCATGCTGTACCTCTAAACTAAACTTGACAATATGTGTGGTGCGGAGCCAACTCATTTAATAACGCCCTGACTGCAGTTTATCATTGAGGAAATCAAGGGCAATCTGTGAACTTTGCAACAAGTTGCGAATCACCTTCACCGACCAAACAAGGAAAAGCAGCAAGGAAACCAGTAAAAGCAACACTTTTACTTAGTCTGTGCGCGCCCCAGGGTCTTTTGTTCCATCTGTTGTACTCGTGTACAGAGAAACAAGGAATTGCAGATGCTGGTTTGCAAAATAAAAAATCGCAAAGTGCTGGAGTAACCCAGCAGGTCAGACAGCATCTCTGGAGAACATTGATAGGTGGCATTTTGGCCCTAGTAACCTACTACAGACTCTGAAGAAGGGTTTTGACCAGAAACGTCACCTATCCACGTCCTCCAGAGATGCTGCCTGACCCGCTGAGTTACCCCAGCACTTTGGTATTCATTATCATTTGATTTGTGTGAAACTTACAGAATGGTGAAAGGCCTGGATAGAGAGGATGTGGGGAGGATGTTTCCACCAGCAGGGGAGTCTAGGACCAGAAGCCATGGCCTCAGAATAAAGGGCGTCCCATTAGAAAAGATACAAGGAGGATTTTTTTTTAGTCGGAGGGTGATGAATCTGTGGAATTCTGCAGATGGCTGTGGAGACCAAGTCAATGGATACTTTTAAAGCGGACATTGACAGGTTCTTGATTAGTACGGGTGTCAGGGGTTATCGTGGATGAATGGCGGAGTAGGTTTGATGGGCCGAATGGATTAATTCTCCTCCTATAACTTATGAATTTATGAACTTATGACAGCATGTAATTTTTTCACATGATAGTAATATTGCCAGGACCAATACAAATAGCAAAAGGCTGGGGGCCAAGGCACACCATGGCTCCTTCCCTGTGGAGCAGTAATGTGCAAAACATCAACAATTAATGTGTTATGGATAAGATGGCATCGAAAGTGTAAGTATAAATCCAGGCTCAAATGAATAAGAAAATATTAATGAAAGTCATAGAGTCATACGGCACGGTTACAGGCCCTTTGGCCCACTCTGGCCGGCTTGATTGTAATCATGTATAGTATTTCCGCTGACTGGACAGCACGCAACAAAAAGCTTTTGTCTCCCGAAGACCAGAGATCGGAGCGGATGGAGCGGGTGATGGTGAGCGGGAGGAGCAAGGCCGGGGTCGAGGTCGGCTGCGGGCACAGCTCATAACTCCTAGAGTGCGGAATGGACTTCAACAAGGGCGCCAAAACCCCACGCCTCTTGCATGCGGTCTCGGACGACTATTTCTGTACACTTTGTTAATCAGGGATTGTGTTTAGGTATGGGAGGGAGAGAAGGAGAGAGAAGGGGAGTCAGAGAAGGGGGGAGGGGATGAGGGAGGGAGGGAGGGAGGGAGGGGAGGAGGGGGGTGGGGGGGGGGGAGGGGGGGGGGAGGGGGAGGGGGGGGAGGGGTGGGAGGGGGGGGGGGGGGGGGGGAGGGGGAGAGAGAGAGAGAGGGAGAGGGAGAGAGGGAGGGAGAGGGAGAGGGGGAGAGGGAGAGGGAGAGGGATAGGGAGGGAGAGAGAGGGAGAGGGAGAGAGAGAGATAGAGAGGGAGAAGAGGGAGAGAGAGAGGGAGAGAGCGAGAGAGGGAGAGGGAGAGAGAGGGAGAGAGAGGGGGAGAGAGGGGGGGGAGAGAGAAAGAGGGAGAGAGAGAGAAAGAGAGAGAGAGTGAGAGAAAGGGGGAGGAATAGGAGAGAGAGAAAGAGAGAGGGACAGAGAGAGAGAGAGAGAGGGAGATAGGGAGAATGGGAGAGAGAGAGGGAAGGGGGAAGGAGAGAGACAGAGAGAGCGATATATTTGTAAACTAATCGAAAATCTCTAAACTATACTTGAATGGATGGGTAGGTATAGCAATAATTTACTGAACTATGCAAAACGTAGCATTTCTCCTTGCGTTCGCACACGTGACAATAAAGCAGCGTTGACCATTGATTATTTAACCATTCACTTAAACTCATGGACATGAAGCTGAGCGTTCAGCAGTGAACATAACTGGTGCAGGAAGAGTGGTTCCTGGAATGAGGCCAGATTGAGGACAGGGCCTCAGGAAACAATCATGGGTAATGCGTGTTTTGCAACATGCCAGCTCATGAATCAGCCATGACAGGGCCAGCCTGTGGGGCTGTTCTGTAGCATGGAGCAGCCCAGCACACCAGCGATGGAGAGGCAGCGTGTGGGTGATGGCATCGTATGGTGGGCATCTCCCCAACGCAGCACGGGGGCTGCATTGCTGCTGTCTCACACCGCCAGAGTGCCGGGTTCGATCCTGACCATGGGCGCTGTCCATACGGAGTTTGCACGTTCTCCCCGTGACTGCATGCGTTTCCTCTGATTTCCTCCCACACTCCAAAGACGCACAGATTTTTAGTCGGTCAAAAATTGTAGAGTGTCCCTAGTGTGTAGGATAATGTTCATGTGCAGGTATCGCTGGTCGGTGTGGACTCAGTGGGCTGAAGGGCCTGTTTCTGCGCTGTATGTCTCAACTAAATGCTAGCCCCTGCATGGCTTCTATAGCAAACTGCACCCAGACCTGTCTGACTCCTTACCCTGTTGAAGCAGCTATCTACGGCGACTTTGCCCAAACGCCCACAGGCCTGCTAGAGATTTCTCTCAACGCCTCTGTTCAGCCGGCAAAGCAGATCCTGACCTTGTGGTCGCCTGTCACCATAAATCATCAGCCTACTCCTGCTCCCATGTCTAGAGACTTATGCCCCTGTCCCACTTAGGAAACCTGAACGGAAACCTCTGGAGACTTTGCGCCCCACCCAAGGTTTCCGTGCGGTTCCCGGAGGTTTTTGTCAGTCTCCCCACCTGCTTCCACTACCTGCAACCTCCGGCAACCACCTGCAACCTCCGGGAAACGCCCGGAAACCTTGGGCGGGGCGCAAAGTCTCCAGCGGTTTCCGTTCAGGTTTCCCAAGTGGGACAGGGGCATAAGACTCATACAGCACGGAAACAGGCCCTTCGGCCCAACACGCCCATGTCGCCCAAAATGCCCATCTACTCTAGTCCCATTTTGGCCCATATCCTTCTAAACCTTTCCTATCCTTGCAATTGTCCAAGTGTCTTTAGAGGCGGCACAGTGGTGCAGCGGGTAGAGCTGCTGCATCACAGTGCCAGAGACCCGGGTTCCATCCTGAGCTCAGTTACATTCCGTGTGTGGAGTTTGCACGTTCTCCCTGTGACTGCGTGGGTTTCCACCGGGTGCTCCATGCACATTTGGGGGTTCATTGGCCTCTGTAAGGGGAGGGGGGGGGGGTGTGAGTAAGAGATGGGGGGGGGGGGAGGGAGGTAAAGAGAGATAGAGATAGAGAAGGAAAGGGGAGGTGGGAGATAGAGAGTAAGGGGAGAGAGAAGAAAGAGAGAAAGGGGGAGAGGGAGTGTGTGAATGAGATTGGGGAGGTAGAGAGAGAGAGAGAGAGGGTGATAGAGAGAGTGAGAGAGAGTGGGGTAGAAACAGAGGGAGAGTGAGAGAGGGGGGGTCAAAGATGAAGGAAGAGGAACTACAGTCAAGAGGAAACAACCAGAGGCGAGATCACTACACGGTTGCTTAGTGCTTGGGTCAACAAGGCCCAGCCTGCTCTAGTCCGCTTCATTTACCTACTGGTTGGGCTAATAATTAATATATTTGCACTGGTGGTGATTTGCTGCGGTCACGAATAAATCCCTCCGGTTAGTTTAAATTAGACAGAATTGGCAAATCTTACATAGATGGCCAATCACAAGATACATTGTCCACACTCACACACACAAAAACACCCACAAGTTTGTGGTTCCTTCAGTGTATTTCCGCTTACAGAGGCTGAAAGTTAATTGAACTTTAGTAAACAAGAATGAATCATTTTAGACAAGCCGGGAAAAAAAAAAAAACTCCTCTGAAGGAAATCAAAATTTCAAGTCGTAAATTAAAAAAAATCCCCAATGAGAGTGTGGTCCAGGTTCCAAAGCTAGTCCCCGAATCAAGCGACTGAGATGCCAATTGTCAAACTGCCTCTGTGACATTTAGGTGTAGCGACAGTGGGGGAAATATCAGGAAACACATTTCAAAACTCGGAACTCTGCCAGTATTACATTTATTTCTGCGCATTATTGTTGAACTTCAAGTTGTCTATTGCCAACACAGAGTTAAAATGTGTGAGGAAGTAATCCTAACACTGAAATATTCAAAGACCGACTCATTGCCTCGTGTAGACATTGGATGGAAACAAATAAAATGGGAAAGTAATGTTTGGTTGGAGATACAGCACGGAAACAGCATCGTCCCACCGTGTCCACACCCATCACCCAAGTTCTATGTTATCCAACTTTCACAAGCTAATCTATAGAGATCCAATTTACTTACAAATCTGCATGTCTTTGGGACACGGGAGGAAACCGGAGCACCCGGAGAAAACCCATCCGATCACAGGGAGAACGTGCAAACTCCACACAGACAATATCTGACATGCTGCTCTCAGGCAACTGTACCATCCTATCAACAACAAGAGAGCAGTCCTGATTCTCGGACAGTCTTTCATCGGAATTTACCTTATCGGACTTCACCTTGCACTAAAACGTTATTCCCTTTATCATGTGTCTGTACACTGTGGATAACTCGATTGGAATCATGTATAGTCTTTGCGGACTGGTTAGCAGGCAACAAAAGCTTTTCACGGTAGCTCGGAACACGTGACAATAAGGTAAACTAAAGTCAGGATTGAACCGGGTCTCTGGCGCTGTGAGGCAGCAGCTCTACCCGCTGCGCCACCCCAATGCTTTTAACTGTTTTGGTATCTAGCATTTGGTACCTAGATCTCGTATGTTGTGATGATAATTAATGATAGAACATGGAATAGTACGGCACAGGGTCAGGCCCTTCAGCCCATCTACTGACTCCTCCAAGCTCACTACTGACATTCCCCGACATTCCCCGAGTTCGAATCAAGGGGAAAACTCGGGAGAGTTGGTGCATTACTCGGGAAAGTGGGACTGGGCCTTAAAGCTATGCCCTCTAGTCTTTGACATCTCCACCCTGGGGTAAACAGTGTGGGAAGGAACTGCAGAAGCTGGTTTACACCGAAGACAGACACAAAATGCTGGAGTAACTCAGCGGGTCATGCAGCATCTCTGGAGAAAAGGACTAGGTGATGTTTCCGGTTGGAACCATTTAGACTTTAGAAACACAGTGTGGAAACAGGCCCTTCGGCCCACCGAGTCTGCGCTGACCAACACTACACCAGCACTATCCTTCACACTAAGGACAATTTACAATTTTACCATGCCAAGTAGCCTACAACCCTGCACGACTTTGGAGTGTGGGAGGAAACTGGAGAAAACCACGTGGTCACAGGGAGAACGTACAAACAGACACTGCCCGCAGTCAGGATCGAGCCGGGATCTCTGGCACTGTAAGGCAGCAACTCTACCGCTGCGCCACCCTATAGGCCTTCTTTCTATGCCTCTTGCAGGGCCTTTTCTGTTCTCTGTGTATGAATTGCTAGATGGCACTCATTGCTCACACCTCTGGAGAGTTAAGGTTCTAATTAACTCATAAAGGAAAGACTTTTTAAATGGACAGTTTTGAAAGGGAATCATTTCTTTCTTGGAAACTATGTTCTGCTAGGAATTTGATGGCAGTGACAATTATGAGGCAGGTCAGCGAACATTGATAGCCTTTAGACCAAACCAGAGTTATTTATTCATCCAGGAGTAACGCGATTTAAATGAACAATTAAACCAGGATTTTTTTTTTTTGCAAAACTATGCACGTCACTTAATCCAATTACAACTTCAGAGATACAAAACAGCTGTAATCCTTCAGGCTTGAGTGATCTGAAACTGTTCCAGCTTTTGGGAGCAGTTTTAGTTATTGGGCTTCTGTGTTAAAATTAGCTGTGGAAAAATACAGTTTCAACCAACAGAGAAGGCTAAATTAAAAGGGTGTACCATAGGTAATTAACGATGGACAATTGATGCTGGTCCTGCCAACAGCGCCCATTGTATACCAAAGCCTGAGTTACTCCAAATTGATAAAATTGATAAAATTGTAAATTGTCCATAGTGTGTAGGATAGTGCCTCGTGTAAGGAGATCGCTGGTCAGCGTGGACTCAGTGGGCCGAAGGGCCTGTTTCCGTGCTATATTTTTGAGCCTAAACCCATTCCTTTGATCAAACACTTTCTTTAAATTCTCCCTGTGGGTTTTCTCCGGGTGCTCTGGTTTCCTACCACTTCCCGAAGACGTGCGGGCTTGCAAGTTAATTGGTCTCAGTAAATGTTCCTTTGTGTGTGGGGAGTGGATGAGAAAGTGGGGTAACATAGAACTAGAGAGAATGGGTGATCAATGGTCAATGTGGACTAGATGGGCTGAAGGGCCTGTTTCCATCATGCATTTTTAAACATAAACCCATTTCTTTGATCGAACCCTATCTTTAAATTCTCCGAAGATAGGCACAGAGTGCTGGAGTAACTCAGCGGGTCAGGCAGCATCTCTGGAGAGAAGGAATGGGTAACGTTTTGGGTTGAGACCCTTCGTCAGACTCCAAGAACAAGGGTCCTTTTCTCCAGAGATGCTGTCTAACCCATGGAGTTACTCCAGCATTTAGTGTCTACCTTCGGTGTAAACCAGCATCTACAGTTCCTTCCTACGAACTTCAGATTCTCTCGTTAGCCACAGCTGAAAAACATTTCCTGATGCAGTTTCATCCCTTTGACGGATGTGCAACAGTTGGAGAGTATAAATGTCTTTCGATGTTAGTCACTGTTTATGCACTGTCATGCTTTTTAATGCGGTTACCCAATCTCTCCCCAGCAATGTGTGACTCATCCTTTCCCAATATACTTTGTTTTGATTTAAATCACCATCAACCTGATGGTCACTTTTCCTTAAATGGGTCTTAACCAACATTATGAGAGGCCTAGTACAGGTAGACCATTGGACAGGTGAAAATGCCAAAGACTGGAGGCCATAGGTTTAATGTGAAAGGGGCGACGTTGCCTTTGGAAGCAAAGACAGGAAGCATGCGACTTGTATAGGACAAATTACATGCTGTTTAACATGGAACATAGAAAGATATCGCAGGAACAGCTATTTGGCCCACAACATCCATGCCCAACATGATGCCGTGAAACTGATCCTCTTTGCCTGCATGTGATCTATAACCCTCCATTCCCTGCATGTGCATGTGCCTATCCAAATGCCTTTAAAAATGCCACTATCGTAACCGCCTCCAACTAAACGGGATCAGTGGCCATGAGTTTCCTGTTTGCAAATTCCATTTGCCAGTGTTGGAACATAGAACATCGAAGTGTACAGCACAAGGACAGGCCCCGTGTCCCACAGTGTCTGTGTCAATCATGATGCCAAGACCATCACTTATCTACCTGCACATAACCATCCATATGCCTCCACTCCCTGCATATCCATGTTACCGATCCAACTGTCTCTTAAACATCGCTACTGTGTTTGCTTCGACCACCTCCCCCGGCAACGTGTTCCAGGCACTCGCCACCCTCTGTGTAAAACACCCGCCCCGCACACCTTCTTGCACATTAAACCTCTAGTCTTTGACATTTCCATCCTGGTGCAAAGGTTCTGACTGTCAACCTTTGTTTGCTTCTTGTTGTACACTTCTATCAGGTAAAGTGAGCAGGTAAAGTTTGATATATTGCATTCAGACTGGAAATAACTAGAATAGACAACAATACAATGGCATGGACAAAGCCATCAAGGTTTTCATTCAAATAGTTTAGTTTAGAAATTTAACAAATCTCTCCCTCTCCGCCTCCCCCTCCCCTACCCCTCCCTATCTCCCATTCACCCTCTCTACCTCTCTCCCTCTCCCTCTCCCCTTCTCTCCTTCTCACCCCTCTCTCTCCCCCTCCCTCTTTCCCTCTCCCTCTTTCCCTCTCCCCATCTTTCCCTCTCTTCCTCGCTCCCTTTCTCCTTCTCCCTCCCCTTCTCCCTCCCCTTCTCTCCCTCCCTCTCTTTAATTGGTGGGGGAGAAGAAAGCAGTGGATGCCGTCAATGAATATTTTTAAGCCAGAGATAATCAGATTTTTGATTAGTACGGGTGTCAGGGGTTATGGGGAGAATACAGGATAATGGAGTTAAGACGGGAAGATAGATCAGCCATGGTGGAGTAGGCTTGATGGGCCGAATGGCCTAATTCTGTTCCTATCACATGAGAGCCTGGCAAGTGATAGGTGGATACAGTTGGGGGGAGATCCCACACTCTGAGGTGACTCCATGTGTGTCTGTGTTGGGCCAAATGTAGAGCGACCCGTGTTCCCACCACCGCGTGGCCCAGAGCACTGCCAGCTTTAGCCCTTGACCCTCTCAGCCACCCATGTTTTCGATGGGATGTGATTTCTGCCCCCATCACCCTCTCCGGCTGAGACATCCGTCATCCCACTCCCTCATTAGTTGCTTAACTCCCCTCTAATTCTCTTGCAAATCGCTTTAATTCTATGTCATTCAGTTATTGACCACTTCAAAAAGTAAACAAAAATACCTGCTGTAGATTCTGTTTATGCACCTCATACTTTTATATCCCTCAATTAAATCTTTATTTGAGGCTCTTTTATTCCAAAGGGAACAAACCTAGTTTAGTTTAGTTTCGTTCAGTTTAGATTTGTTTAATTGAGGTTTTTATTGTCACGTGTAGCAAGGTCCATTGAAAAGCTTTTGCTTGCACGCTATCCAGTCAGCAGAAAGACTATACATGATTACAATCAAGCTGTCCACAGTACACAGATAAAAGTTAAAGGGTGCAACATTTAGTGCAACATATAACATTGACAATAGACAATAGGTGCAGGAGTAGGCCATTCGGCCCTTCGAGCCAGCATCACCATTCACAGTGATCATGGCTGATCATCTACAATCAGTACCTCGTTCCTGCCTTCTCCCCATACCTCCTGACTCTGCTATCTTTAAGAGCTCTATCGAACTCTCTCTTGAATGTGTTGTTTAAGAAGGAACTGCAGATGCTGGAAAATCGAAGGAAGACAAAAATGCTGGAGAAACTCAGCGGGTGAGGCAGCATCTTTTTGGGTCGAGACCCTTCTTCAGACCTTCTTCTTCTGAAGAAGGGTCTCGACCCGAAACGTTGCCTATTTCCTTCGCTCCATAGATGTTGCCTCACCCGCTGAGTTTCTCCAGCATTTTTGTCTACTCTCTTGAATGTGAATGGCTTTTGTTGCGTGCTAACCAGTCAGTGGAAAGACAATACATGATTACAATCGAGCCGACCACAGTGTACAGATACATGATAAAGGGAATAACGTGAGTGGCGTGTAGAGCAAGATAAAGTCCAATAAATGCTGATTAAAGATAGTTTAAAGGTCTCCAAAGAGGTAGATGGAAGGTCAGGGCAGCTCTCCAGCTGATGAGGATAGTTCAGTTGCCTGATAATAGCTAGGAAGAAACTGTCCCTGAATCTGAGAGTATGTGTTTTCAAACTTCTACTCCTTGTGCCAGATGGAAGAGGGTGAGACTGGTCCTTGTTTATGCTGGTGACCTTGCCAAGGCAGCGTGAAGCGTAGATGGAGTCAATAATTGCTCATAACTATTGTCCAGCCTTGGAAATGTTCTGATGAATATCCCCAACAGAATCACATCGTTTCTGTGGTGTGGTGATCAGATTAGTGTACCGGTATTGGCCTTGCTGGGTTTATTTAAAGATCTGGCACAATGCCCCTGTTCCTTTAAGTTGAGCCTCAGCCAAAGAACGCAGTGCTTCGCAAATTTCTAGTGGGGAGGAAAACACACAAACAATTAGGTGAGTTCTCCCTCCTTCCCCTCCCTTTCCCAGCTCTCCCACGGCCTACTGTCTCCGCCTCTTCCTTTCTTTTTCCCGCCCTCCCCCCCCCTCCCCCGACATCTGTCTGAAGAAGGGTCTCGACCCGAAACGTCGCCTATTCCTTCGCTCCATAGATGCTTCCTCACCCGCTGAACTGTCCACATGCCTTTAAATTTAATATTAGTTTAATTTAGTTTAGTTTTAGTTTTGTCTCAATTACCTGCATTTGACCCATGTCCCTCTAAACATTTCCTATCAATGTACCTGTAAAACGCTGTTATAGTACCTGCATCAACTACCTCCTCTGGCAGCGCGATCCATGTGCCCACCACCCTCTGTGTGGAAAAGGTGCCCCTCGGCGTTCCGATAATATCTTTCCGCCCTCATGCAGGAAACCTACATCCTCTGGATCTTGATTCCCCTACTCTGGGTAAAAGATTCTGTGCATCTAACCTATCTATTCCCTCATGTCTAAAGGAAGGTTGGACAAACCAGGATTGGGGCAGAGGGGAGTCCTGATAGAAGCATGTAAAAATATCAGAGGTATAGATCGGGTTGAGGGTCAGAAACATTTTCCCAGGGTGGAAATGTCAAAGACCTCAAGGACATTGCTTTAAGGTGAGAGGGGCAAAGTTTAAAGGAGATGTGCAGGGCAAGTTTTTAACACAGTGTGTGGATGCTTGGAACTCGCTGCCAGGGGTGGTGGTGGAGACACATAAACGATAGTTTTCAGAGGCATTCGGATAAGCAAGGGATATGCAGGGAGTGGAGGGATGAGGATCATGTGCAGGCAAAGATCAGTTTAACTTGACATCATGTTGGGTACAGACATTGCGGGCTGAAGGGCCTGTTCCTGTGCTGTACTGTTCTATGTTTCATGTTCCATGTTAAACGGCATGTTATTTGTCCTATAAGAGTCGCTTGCTTCCTGTACAAAGATTTCTAACTCTCTGAAGATATCAAGTGTACAGTACGAGTCTGAAGAATGGTCTCGACCCGAAACGTCACCCATTCTTTCTCTCCCTATGCGGCCGGTCCCGCTGAGTTACTCCAGCTCTTTGTGTCTATCTTAAGTGTACAGTACATGTGAACACAACTCTTACACAATTTTAAATGGAAAACAGATTTTGTTAAATCTTATCTTGCAAGGGATTTTTTTGGTTGATTTTTGGCTATAATGTTCACATCTGCGTTATCCTGTCATAATTCCTGATTGGAATTTGTTGAGGAGGCTTGTTGCTCAATGAGATCACGCCAGATCTGTTTCTTACACAATCCACTAGTTTAATTCCATTGTGTGTCCATGTGAAGGTTGGGAAGATATTTTAATCCAAGTGTTTAACGCCATTTACTTTCCAATTACCCAACCCCAACATTGCAAAGAATGTGTTTCCAATTAGGAACCGAGAGTCACAGGCAGGTAGTGTGGTAAAGTAGGCTCTTGGTACTTTAGCCTTCATCAGTCCAGGTACTGAGTATAGAAGGTACAAAAAAAGCTGGAGAAACTCAGCGGGTGCAGCAGCATCTATGGAGCGAAGGAAATAGGCAACGTTTCGGGCCGAAACGTTGCCTATTTCCCTCGCTCCATAGATGCTGCTGCACCCGCTGAGTTTCTCCAGCTTTTTTGTGTACCTTCGATTTTCCAGCATCTGCAGTTCCTTCTTAAACACTGGGTATAGAAATTGGGACACGACAAGCTGGAGTAACTCAACGGGACAAGCAGCATCTCTGGAGAAAAGGAATAGGTGACATTTTGGGTCGAGAGACCTGAAACGTCACCTATTCCTTTTCTTCAGAAATGCTGCCTGACCCGCTGAGTTGAGTAACTCAGTATTTTATGTCCCAATTTACATCTCCAGTGTAAACATGTATCTGCAGTTTCTTCGTAAACATAGAAATTGGGACACCATGTTACAGTTGCGCAAGATGTTGGTGAGACCGCGTTTTTGAGTGTTGTGTTCCATTTTGGTCTCCCTGCTACTGGAAGGATGTCATTACCCTGGCATCTTTAAAATCGTTAATACTGACTTCTAACACTGTTCCTGTTAGTGACATTGAACCTACGGGCCTGAACACTCTGCTGTATATCTTTAGTTTTTTAGTTTTAGAGATACAGTGTGGGAACAGGCCCTTCGGCCCACCGAGCCCATGCCGACCATTGATCATCCGTTCACACCTCCTACTCACTAGGGGCAATTTACAGAGGCCAATTAACCTACAACATCCTGTTCAGCAGTAACATTGTGGACCAACATTGTGGGCCTGTTCCTGTACTGTGCTTTGGAGATGGAGCGTGGAAACAGGCCCTTCAGTCCACCAAGTTCGTGCCGACCAGTGAGCACCCAGTACACTAACCTACCCACACTAGGGACAATTTTACAATCTTTACCGAAGTGAATTAACCTACAAACCCGCAAGTCTTTGGGATGTAGGAGGCAACCGGGGTACTTGGAGAAAACCCACGTGGTTACAGGGAGAACGTACAAACACCGTACAGACAGCACCTGTAGTCAGGATCAAACCCGGGTCTTTGGTGCTGTAAGGTAGCAACTCTACCGCTGCGTGAGGCAGATACAATAGCGGCATTAAAGTGGGTTTTAGAGAGATGGAGAATGGAGAGATCTGGATCATGTGCGGGCAGAGGTGGTTAGGTTAACTTGGCATTATGTTCAGCATGGACATTATGGGCCGAAGGGCCTGTTCCTATGCTGTTCTGTTCTATGTTCTGTATTCTATGTTGACTCTCAAGATTGACAAGTGACGTACAGAGTAGCTGACAGGTAATAGCAATTGGCCAAAGCAGACAAGCGTGGGAGGTTCTGTATATGATGCATAGACACGACAGTAAGAATTATACAGCTGTCTCTAACTAAAACGGATTTAATTAAGTTGCTGAACATCTTAAACACAAGAAACTTCTCAGCATTCTTGCCAAATAATGCTTTGTCTTCACTGGCCCTGGTGAAACATTACAAACAGGAACAAATTGCCTTTGTGGATAGTTTAATTGGAAAACACTACTACTCTCCATAATCAAATGATGAGAGGTGTGATCCTCACCAAATAGTGAAGGGCCTGGATAGAGTGGATGTGGAGAGGTTGATTCCTCTAATGGGAGAGTCCAGGACCAGAGGCCGTAGCCTCAGAATAAAAGGACATACCTTTCGAAAGGAGAGGAGGAGGAGGAATTATTTTAGTCTGGGGGGGGGGTGAATCTATGGAATTCATCGCCACAGACGGCTGTGGAGGCCAAGTCAATGGATATTTTTAAGGTGCAGAGTGACAGATTCTTGATTAGTACAGGTGTCAGGGGTTATGGGGAGAGGGCAGGAGAATGGTGTTGAGAAGGAAAGATAGATCAGCCACGATTTAATGGCGGAGTAGACTTGATGGGTCGAATGGCCTAAATTTGTTCCTAGAACTTATGAACATAAGGTCGGACCCTTTGCCCTGGGTGGAAATGACAAAAACTGCGAGGGCGTAGCTTTAAGCTGAGAGGGTCACATTTAAAGCACAGAGACTGCATTATCCCTTTCTGCGATGGTGTGCGGCACTGGTATTGATATTGGTGTATTATTGTCACGTGTACCAAGATACAGTGAGAAACGTTGTTTTGCGTGTTATCATGCTGTGCACGAGTAGATTGGTTTGTGGAGAGGAGAACATAAACGGAGAGCTCAGTACATAGTGTGATACAGTTGCAGAAAAAGTGCAGGTTTAAAAAAGTGCAAGGGCCGTAAAGAGGTAGATTGGAAGATCGGGAATTCATCCCTAGTGCATGAGAGGTCCATTTCATGATCTAATAACAGTGAAGAAGAAGCTGTTCCTGAATCTGGTGGTGCGTGGTTTCAAGCTTCTGCAACTTCTGCCTGACGGGAGAGGGGAGAAGTGGGAATGACTGGGGTGTGAGTGGTCATTGATTATGTTGGGTGCTTTCCCGAGGTCGCGTGAAGTGTAGATGCAGTTGATAGAGGGGGGGAACTTTGTGTGATGGTCTAGACTGTGATTCACCTTGTAGTCCTTCCAAGTGTTCTCCAAGTGGAATGGATGGGAGATGGAAGTTGGGGGAACATGTTGAGAGTGGATAGATACCCTTGGGTTGAGTAGATGGTTGGCAACTCTCCACCATCCCTCGAGACCAGGACAAATATCTCAGTCAACTTAGTTTATTATTATTCACTGAGGTACAGTGAAATGCTTTTTAGTTGCGTGCTATCCACAGAGATGATTACAGTTGAGCCGTCCACTTAGGCGATTTTTTAGGCAATTACAGGAGACTATGCGGTTGCCACATGTCCGCGGGTGGTTGCCAGGGAGTCGCCCTCATGGTTGTGTGGAGTTCCGGCATTCTCGGAACTGGTCGCGGTGTCATTATGGTCACTGCAAACAGGTTGAAAAATGAACGGCGACCAGAATGAAGCCGCCATGGAGAGTAGCGAGAATTCTCGTGCCGTGGGTGGGTCGCCAGGAGGTCCTAGTGGGTCGCCAGGCGGTCGAAGGTTGTCATAGGTTGTAGCCGGTGGTCAGAACCAAGGATAACCGACCAGTAATGTCAATGTCCGCCGAGCTTCACAGCTGTGTATCTCTGGCTTCTTAAAAGCTGTCTCCACTCCTTCTCCCCATCCCGTCTCCCCCTTCACCCCACTTCTCCCCCCTAACCCCCCCCCCTCTCTCTCCCCCCCTCTTTTAAAGGACTTAAGTGACCCTTCCCGTACGCTGTGCTTTCACCATCTTAATTACAGCGCCAATCTTCCCGTGTGTGTCTGTATCACATTGGCTTTGCACCGTGTGAATTTCAGTCAGACAGTGCTCCCCCCCGCTTGCCCTGTCCCCTGCCTTCATAACTGGCTGGTGAAGGAAGCGATGTGTGTGTGTGTGTGTGTGTGTGTGTGCGTGTACGTGTGTGTATGTGTGTGTGTGTGTACGTGTGTGTGTGTGTGTGTGTGTGTGTGTGTGTGTGTGTGTGTGTGTGTGTGTGTGTGTGTGTGTGTGTGTGTGTGTGTGTGTGTGTGTACATGTATGTGTGCGTGTGTGTGTGTGTGTGTGTTCCACTCAATCGCCGTTCCAGTTGTCCGGGTTTACAGCAACCAGCTACAACATGACAGTCGCCGGCAGTCGCCTGAAAAATCACCTAAGTGGGACAGGCCCAACAGTGTACAGATACAGGATAAAGGGAATAATGTTTAGTGCATGATTAAGTCCAATAAAGTCCGATTAAAGATAGTTCGAGGGTCTCCAATGAGATAGCTAGTAGTTCAAGACTGCTCCTTAGTTGTTCATTGGGTGGTGCCTGATAACAGCTGGGAAGACACTGTCCCTGAATCTGGAGGTGTACGTTTTCACACTTCTCTACCTCTTGGCTGATGGGAGAGGTGAGAAGCGGGTGTGACTGGGGGGAGACTCATTCTCGATTATACAGGTGGCCTTGCCGAGGCAGTGTGGTGTAGATGGAGTCAATGGAAGGGAGGTCGTTTGTGTGGTAGCTTGGGCTGCATCCAACACTCTCTGCGATTTCTTGTGGCCTTGGATGGGGCTGTTCCCAAACCAAAGGTACACAAAAATGCTGGAGAAACTCAGCGGGCGCAGCAGCATCTATGGAGCGAAGGAGATAGGCAACGTTTCGGGCCCGAAACGTTGCCTATCTCCTTCGCTCCATAGATGCTGCTGCACCCGCTGAGTTTCTCCAGCATTTTTGTGTACCTTTGATTTTCCAGCATCTGCAGTTCCTTCTTAAACAACTGTTCCCAAACCATGCTGTGATGCATCCAAATGAAATGCATTCTGCAGCGCATCCGTGCAAGTTTGTGCGGGGATGTTGGGGACATGCCGAACATCCGAAGGAAGTAGAGGCATTAGTGTACTTTCTTGGCCATTGCTTCGATGTGGCGGGTCCAGGACAAGTTACTGGAGATATTTACTCATAAGAACTTGAAGCTTTCAACCATCTTGTTGTTTTTGCAGTTTTCCATATGCTAGCTGCAGTGGAGGCTGGCACAAATACGTTTAAAAGGCCTTGGACATGAACAGCACGGAGGGAAACAAACCTAATGCAAACAAATGGATAGACATCGTGGGCGGCAAAGGACCAGTTAGGACGAAGGGCCCTTTTCCATGCTGGACAACTCCGTGACTCTATGACTCGATAATTGAGCGCACCTGCTTTTCTCATTGCAACATCTCAATGATGTTAAAAATGAATCACAGGGGGCTTAATGTGCCCAGACACAGAAGCAGAAAGGAATGATCATCACTTGTGCATTTAATACGTGCAATTTTGGAATTACAGAAGCAAGGCTTTTGTTTCCTGGATGCTAACATGTCCCTCTTGGTCTGCCTTCAATGCTCTGACCCCCTTCACTTCGACTCCAACGTTCACCATGATCATGGCTGATCTACTGATCTCCCACCTCAATCCCATTTTCCTGCATCTCCCTATTTTCTCTAATATCCAAAAACCTGAGCAGGGTTTGTACCTTCTCCCTGTGACCGCATGGGTGGCCCCGGTTTTCTCCCACATCCCAAAGACGTGAAGGTTTGTAGGTTAATTGGCCTGCTTCTTGCTTCAGAGACAGCACCTACCTCCAAGCCATCAGCTATTTGAATTTGCACTAATCTTTCTTTTGCACTGCATTATTTATTGTGGTGTATGTGGTGGTTGTATTGTACTGTATTGTATCTGTCTGAGAGCGAACCAAGACACATTCCTATCAACTTGTTGACATGGCAATAAATTTCTTGAATCTTGAATCTTGCTTTGTTTTTTTTCTGGTGTTTCCAGCATCTGAGGTTCCTTGTGTCTAATCTATTCCTTGGAGTGTAGGACACTGAGGGGTGATTTTCTAGATGTGTATATGAAGATGAGGAGCATTGATAAAGTTAGACAAACAGGCCTCCATGTCCACTGGAACTGATTATTGAGTTACCAATTGACCGTAAGACCAGAAGACATAGGAGCTGAATTAGGCCATTTGATCCATCGAGTCTGCTCCACCATTCAATCATGGCTGATCTATCCTTCAACTCCTCCTGCCTTCTCCCCGTAACCTTTGCCGCCCTTGACAAGAGCCTGTCAATCTCCGCTTAAAAAATACCAAATGACTTGGCCTCCACAGCTGTCTGCGTCAAAGAATTCCACAGATTCACCACCCTGTGGCTAAAGAAATTCCTCCTCATCTCCATTCTAGGTACGTCTTTTTATTCTGTGCTCTCTGGTGCTAGACGCTCCCACTCGTGGAAACATCCTCTCCACATCTCTATCCAGGCCCTTCACTGTTCGGTAAATTTCAATGCAATCCCTGCCTCCTCCTTCTAAACAGCGAGTGGAGGCCCAGAGACGTCAGACATCATGGGATTGGGATATGATGATCTGTGATCTTTTCATAGCCCAGCCACAAAGGCTCCCTTTATTCCCATTCTTTACCATCTACTAATCAACAAATCTACCTCCCCCAGCAGTGAGCATGTGGTCAGTAGTCTGCCCTGTATTTGGTTCCTTTTCCCTCAATAAATGGCAGCACAGTTGTGCAGCAGTAGAGTTGCTGCCTCACAGCACCAGACACTCAGGTTTGTTCTTGACAATAGGTGCTGTCTGTATGGAGTTTGTACGTTCTCCCTGTGACCGTGTGGGGTTTCCGTCGGTGCTCTGGTTTCCTCCCACACTCCAAAGAGGTACAGGTTTATAGGTTAATTGGCTTCTGTAAATTGTACATTGTCCCTAGTGAGTAGGTAGTGCTAGTGTACAGGGTGGTGGCTGGTCGCCACACACACACACACACACAGCTGCCTCACTGTAACTCTGAAGTCTAAAGTAAAGTCTAAAGTCCAAAACTAGTGAATTGCAGAGTTTGCTCTGGTGGTCATGTCAGTGTGTTGGCTTGCCTTGTGCATCTTCTAGTTGCCTCTACTTCTGACCAAGAGTGGGAAGACACTGCTCTGTGGGAAAGCCACTGCCATCGACCCAAGGATGAGTTTCCACACTTGGACGTTGTATAAATACTTGCTTGATACGTCAGTGTGTAGGAAGGAACTGCAGATGCTGGTTTGTAGACACAAAATGCTGGAGTATCTCAATGGGTCAGGCAGCACCTCTGGAGAAAAGGAATAGGCAACATTCCGGGGCTGAACACTTCTTCAGACTGAAAGATGGAGGTGTATAGCATGGAACTAGCATGAACGGGTGATCAATGGTCTGTGTCTGAGTCTGAAGAAGGGTTCTGTCCTGAAATGTCACCTCTCCATGTTCTCCAGAAATGCTGCCTGTCCTGCTGAGTTACTCCAGCATTTTTTGTCCTGATACATCATTGTTAGCTCCATAGAAGAGCGCCCAACTATGTTAATCCCGGCCAAATTGGAGAGGCTAGGACTTTAAAATGGGGTAAAAACTCTCTGCAGAGCTGGGATAAGCTGCGGAGTGGTGCCAGTGTGTCTAGAGCCTAGATACAAGTTGCAAGGAAAGAATAAGAACATCTGCAGACCCTGTCAATTAGGTGCAAAATGCATGGAATGGATTGGATAGCTGCAAACCAGACATACACCTGGTAAATAATTGTAAATAATGTTGCAGAGTTCTACTTTGCCGTGTGTTGATTGGATGAGGTATTGAACCTTGTCTGGGTTTCCTGCAGATCAGGGTAAATGTTGGCTTCCTTGCGAAGTCCGGTTTGAATACAATGTATTAAGCTGCTGTATTATTGGGTTAGGGAAATGTCTGTTATGTGTGGGGTTAATCATTATCTGTAGTTGGATTGTTCAGAGACCACCCCCATGTGGTTCGGCCCCTCTAGGTCCCGGGACCTATAAAAGTCCGCTGCCACGAGGTCCAGCGTTGATCTTCTGGGAGAGCGCTTGGGACTGCGTGACCTTCTGAAGTGTTTCTGTTTGAGCGAGGCCTAGAGGGCTTGATCAGGCAGGTACGAGGATCGAACCCGCGGTGGGATAGGTACAGTAGTTGAAATGTAATTGTGTTTTGTCAAAATAAAGATTAGTTGTTCAAGTGCTTGATTCAGTGATTTTTGACTGAACCTAGACTGGCGGGGAAGCTCAGAACAAGCAATTTACAACTATAGCTGTGATTTGCAGAGCTACTCCTTCTATTGTCACTTGCATGCGGAGCACCAAGGCAAATTCCTGTATGTGAATACTTGGCCAATAAACTTATTCGTTCATCCATGAGTGCATCCCTTCCATTGGGAACCTGGAATCGTTCGATTAATCCGCCCGGAAAGTATTGAAAAAGAACCTGTCATTTTATGGATGTTCGACTCACTCTCCCCCACACTGCAGCTCACAGTGACTGACACCCACTGTAAATCACACGGCCTCAGAACTGTGAAATTACTTAAATCTCTCTCAACGAGCTGCTTTGGTTATGGTGGAGTGAGAGATAATTCAAGCTCAGAGTTATTAATGTTAGCAAACGAATGAGTCGGGGAATATGAATTCAAACACATCAAGAGCATTGAATTCGGATTTTCTTTTAAATACACAAGTTGGGATTTTTAATTGAGAAAGTGGTGAGTGCAATTTAGTTTTTTTTCAGTTTAGTTTAGTTTAGATACACAGCATGGAAACAGGACCTTCAGCCCATGGCAATTATCAATGTCCTACACATTAGGGACAATTTACAGAGGCCAATTAACCCACAAATCCTTGTAATGGTGGAGGAAACCGGGGCACTCGGAAAAGACCCATGCAGTCACAGGGAGAACGTACAAACTCAACATGTGTAGGAAGGAACTGCAGATGCTGGTTTACACCCGAAGATGGTCACAAAATGCTGGAGTAACTCAGCGGGACAGGCAGCATCTGTGGATAGACGGAGCAGGTGAGGTTTCGGGCCGAGACCCTTCTTCAGACTGAGCCAGCAGGGCGTTTGAGGTGCCTTGGACATAGTTGTGGAGGGATTGGTCCAGGGGGGGGATACGATGTAGTCGAGATACGTGAAGAAGCAGAGTCTCGACCCGAAATGTGACCCACTACATCTATCCAGAGATGCTGCCTATCCCACTGAGTTACTCCAGCATTTGGTGTCTATCTTCGGTACAAATTCCACACACAGACAGCGCCCAAGGTCAGGTTTGAACTCGGGTCTCTGGCGCTGTAAGGCAGCAATTACGCCGCTGCGCCACTGTGCCGCCGATATTGAATAAATATTAGGGAGATATTGAGATATTAAAGGAATCAAGGAAGCGGGGAAAGAGGCGGTGGAGTAGAAGACATGATCTCACGGATGGGTCTGAAGAGGGGTCTTGACCCGAAAGACCACCCATCCTTTTTTTCCAAAGATGCTGTTTAACCTGCTGAATTACTCCAGCACTTTGTGTCTATCTATGACTCACTGAATTCTGGCAAAGACCCAAGTCATTAAGTGACTTGCTCCTGTTCTTATTTCTTATCTTCTTAATTTCATATTTGAAGGCACATTCACTGATGACCTCTAGTGTGGGGACGTTGAACATTATATCTCCTGAACTTGACTTCCCATCCCCCCCACTCTTCTCCCCACCTTCTGAGCAGGTTTGTGGAAGGTCTCCTAGTCCTCTACAGATGGAGCACACATCCGGGAGCACGGTGGCGCAGCGGTAGGCTTTACAGCGCCAGAGACCCGGGTTCGATCCTGATTCCGGGTGCTGTCTGTACGGAGTTTGTACGTTATCTCCCCGTGACCACATGGGTTTTCCCAGGGTGCACCAGTTTCCTCCCACAGTCCAAAGACACACAGGTTAATTGGCTTAGGTAAAGATTGTAAATTGCCCCTAGTGTGCAGGATAGTGTTAGTGTATGGTCATCGCTGGTCTGCATGGACTAGGTGGGCCGAAGGGCCTGTTTCCCCGCTGTATCTCCAAAACTAAAAACAAAAACTCTTCTCGTTCTCACCTCTTCCACCAAGGTGGATGGAGTGGATGGAGTGGACCCAGTGTCCCAGGTTATCAAGGTTAATTCCCCTTGTGTAACCACCCCTTCTGGTCCCTTCATCCCTTTAACTGATACTGGTCCTGGCACCATCCTGCTAAGGAGTGACGCAGTGATGAAGGGTCTGGGCCTTACAATTGTGGAGTTTGGTTGCACCAGTGAACAGGCAAAGGTTAATCATGCTTCACCATCTTCTGCAGCGTAAGAAGAACTGGGGGAGGGTGGTTACCTGCCACCCCCTCAAAGCCAGCTGCGGGAGGCGCTCCCCCAAGGTGCGAAGGCTGAAGGTAACCGGGCGAGGATAGGGACAGCGGTTCGTTGAAAATGGCGTCAAAAAACCTGGCGACCCTTGCATGTGGACTCAGTGGAATGATTCCATGCACTATGTACTTAATTGGGGATCGTACTTGTGTGTTGGCAATAATCTTACTGATCTGTATGCTGAAAAGAATCTCACAGTACCTTTAATGATGATAAAGAACCATTGAACCGTTGGACTATTGAACCGTTTGGGGAGCTATCAAATCCAGATTGGCATCACATTGAGTTAGCTCATCTTCCACCATCAAACCTTGTGACCTATTCTCCTATGTCGGGCCTTTATTCTTTCTCAAACAAGTCTGTGTCCAGTCCCGTGTTGATGTAGAGATGCATTGTCTCCAGCGTTTCATTTAGTTTCAATGGGACATTTGCCAGATGGCTGACATTCTTTGACTAACCATCTTAAGCCCTGGGAATGTGCCAAGCTTTTTCTTCCCGAGGCCTGTGGGGATCCATTAGCTATCTATTATTGTTACCCTGTTACATAACTCCATTGTCATGAATCACACTCAGTTTGATTGCGATAGCTCTTAGCTGGGACTGTCCAAGAACACTGACTGACGGGCGGAAACAGTACCGGTGGTTGTCTCCTTTTGCATTATCGTTCGCCCATTAGCGGATTCACAGAAGCACGCTCATACCCTGAGACACACAAGAGATTGCAGTCCCACGCTGACCTTTCTGTCCCGGGCCTCCCCCATTGTCAAACGCAAATTGGAGGAACAGCACCTCATATTTCACTTGGGCGGCTTACAATCCAGGCGGATTAATGTTGATTTCTCTAACTTCAAGTAACCCCTGCATCCCCTCTCTCCTCATCCCTCCTCCATCCCAGTCGATGTACTAGTTTCATTGTCATCCTGATAAGCTTCACTGTCTGTATAACACGTTATCACCTAGACCACAGCCAACATTGGACCTTTCCTTCATCATTGTTGCTTTTTGCTTTCATTTCCTTGACCTACGTATCATCTATATCTCTTGTTTCCCTTTCCCCTAACTCTCAATCTGATGAAGGTTCTTTACCCGAAACATTACCTATTCCTTTTCTCCAGAGATGCTGCCTGTTCTGCCGAGTTACTCCAGCTTTTTGTGTCTATCTTTGTTTTAAACCAGCATCTGCAGTTCCTTCTACACACTAGAGATTTGTCCTCTATAGAAGCTATTTACATCCACTGCTAATGACTCTGGTAAACACTGTTGATTCAACCCATCATTATCACCATATGAATAACGTCCAAATAAACATTCTCAAAGGCTTAATATCCATCAAGCAGCCTGGTTTTATGATAAGCAGCAATAGAGTTGATATATTCTTCTATAAAGGGCCTGTCCCACTTGGGCAACATTTGCACGTCATTTACACAACAGGCCGGTAGTTACTGATGAGCAACGGTCGCGCGCAAATCGCGCGTCATCATGTGTCAGCACAGCCGTCTGGTGCACGTGACGTCATTAGAATACCCTGCTTCCCTATTCTTCATCATGACCATCATGGAAGAACTACAGATTTTATTGCTACAGCAACAACAGAGACTTCTGTTAGCAACAGCCCTCATACTTACAGATCAGCCAGGCAGGCGTACAACAAGATAGGCTAGCAAGAAACCCAGGAAGAGGTCTGTGTGGACGAGGTTAGAGGTGACATGACGCGTAAAAGGCGGGCCGACTGTGTGTGGGCGGTGCGCCGCGTCGCATGTTTATGGACGTTGACACACGGTGACGTAACCATGCGTTACCACGCGATACAGGTGCGACGTCGGGACGTCAGCGTGCATAAGCGCTACGTCACGCAGGTGGTGCGCGAGGATTTCGGTACACTCCAAAATCCTGGAGCGCCACACGTTACCGCACGCCACTACATGCGATTCCACGCCTCACTATGCGCTATGCGCGCGTCACCCACGCGCCCCCCCACGCATCACGACGCATCAATCAATTTTCTACATGACGCGTAAATGAGGCGCAAATGATGCCCAAGTGGGTCAGGCCCTTGAGACTTTGTAACATACACGAGACAACAGAGCTCCTCAAATCTTGAATATAGACACAAAAAACTGCGGTAACTCAGCGGGTCAGGCAGCATCTCTGGAGAAAAGGATTAGGTGACTTTTCAAGTCGAGACCTTTCTTCTGAATGATTTAAACGTGGTGGTACAGCCAGAGATCATGAGGAATGACAGAGAGGGAGCAGCGAGAGAGGGTGTTGCTGAACACCCATCGGAGAGAGGAGGAGAACTTCTTCAAAGTAGGGTGTTGCCATCGGAGAGAGGAGGAGAACTTCTTCAAAGTAGGCCTATCTAGAGGAGGTTTCGTAGTGGAGCAGACAAATGTGTCGGAAGAAATGCCAGTTTACACACAAGTGCTGGAGTAACTCAGGGGGTCAGGCAACATCTCTGGAGTCCAGGAATAGGTGATGTTTCAGGCTAAGACCCTTTTCACTACACCAGAATCTGCAGTTCCTGAATGATAAGCAGCAAAACTGCCGATATATTTAGACTTTGGACCAGACATATAGCACAGAAACAGGCCCTTTGGCCCACTGAGTCCGTGCCGACCAGCGATCACCCCATACACTAGCACTATCCTACACACCAAGGACAATTTACAATTTTAACCAAAGCCAATTAATCTACGTACCTGTACATCTTTGGAGCGTGGGGAAAAATTGGAACAAATTCAGGGGAAACCCTGCATTCATATGGAGAACGTACAAACTCCGTACAGACAGCAACCGTAGTCAGGATCAAACCCGGGGTCTCTGGTGCCACAATGCAGTAACTCTACCGCTGCCCCATTGTGCTGTCATTATTGTACTCACTCACTCACTCACTCACTCACTCACTCACTCACTCACTCACTCACTCATGGACAATTCACTCACGCATGGACTGTATCCTGTGTAGAACTACACACATACAATCTCTAGGCTACACATGTAAATAAGAACAGCAACCCACAGATATTCAGAGATTTTATGGTGCAATTTGGTATCAGAGATTGGGCAATGACAGCATGCAGCTTGGCAGCCTTGTAAGTAAATGAGGTTTTAAAAGGCTGCCGTGAAACCTTAATGTGACTGCAAACATAATCAGCGCTGCCCTTGTGCTGTGTGTATGAAAGATGGCTATGATAACAGTGCAGTGGTGACCAGACAGAACAATATCGTGGAGGTATGAATCTGGGCCGATATTCTGCAGTTTTGGGAAAGGAGCGGATGATGAAGCAAGGTCAGTTCCAAGGTCAGGTCAGTCAAGTAATGGGTCACATTTCGGGTCGAGACCCTTCTTCACATATCTCGACTACATCGTATCCCCCCCCCCGGTTCAATCCCTGCGCCCAAGACATCTCACACGCCCTTCTAGCTCAGTCTGAAGAAGGGTCTCGACCTGAAACCTCACCCATTCCTTCTCTCCAGAGATGCTGCCTGTCCCGCCGAGTTACTCCAGCTTTTTGTGAATATCTTCGGTTTAAACCAGCATCTGCAGTTCCTTCAGACACAAAGCTTTTCACTGTACCTCAGTACTCATGACAACAATAAACCTAAACCTAAACTCCCCGGTAAATAAATACTTTGTATTCAAACCCTTCCCTGGTGCTGTTGCTCAATGAGAGATCGAGCCTCCATTATCCATCATTAACCAATGATTGCTGGCACTGTTATTAACCGATACTTCAGTCTGGCTCCAACATTACATGAACAAAGCTTTTGGGAAATAGATAATTACAGCACTGGGAATTAAACGTGGCCGCTTTGGGTGTTTGTGAGCACTGAGTTAACAGCGCGCGTGATTATGGTATGGGCTAAATTATCTCTACTTCTGCAGTACTGGAACACAACTACTTATACTCTGGAGCTGTTCACAAAGGGGACTAAATGCTTTCATCAGTCAGGGCATAGTGTTTGGTCCCACAACCCTAATCTTTGGGCAACCAGGAAGTAGAGGAGTGGGTAGATCAGAGGTTGGCCTGGCCAAGTTGGCCATTCATGGGTCACGGCACCAGGCAGACAAGGACTCTGCCTGAGCCGACTACCTGCCCCTTTTCTGGGATTACGCCCTTGTCCGGGTGTCCCTTGAAAAAGAGCACACGGTGTCCACTGGCACCATGGAGGAGTTCCAGGGCCACTGGGGATTGACTGTATCCAGGATCAGGATTGTAATATAATAATTTGATATTCAGTTGTAAGGAATATTTGCCAACTTTGTATGATGGCAGTGGGTGTTTGGTTAAAGTTTGACGCGTAGATATTATTGTAAATAACAGAATACATTTAATTTCGAGAAAAGAGTCATGTTGCAGTTTTATAGGACTTTGGTTAGGCTGCATTTGGTGTAGGAAGGAACTGCAGATGGTGTTTTTAAACCAAAGATAGACACAAAAAGCTGTAGTAACTCAGCGGGCATGTGGAGTATTGTGTTCTGTGTTTGCGAGCTGTTCCCAAACCTTGCTGTGATGTAGCCCAGACCATTACGCAACCCAACCTCCCTTCCATTGATTCCATCCACACCTCATGTTGCCTCGGCAAGGCCAGCAGTATAATCAAGGACCAGTCTCACCCCAGTCACTGCCTCTTCTCCCCTCTCCCATCAGGCAAGAGGTACAGGTGTGAAAACGCACACCTCCCGATTCAGTGACAATTTCTTCCCAGCTTTTATCAGGCAACTGAACCATCCTATCACTGGGCTACTATCCTAGTCCTAGGCTACTATCTACCTCATTGGAGAGCCCAGGACTTTACAGGACTTTATCTTGCACAAAACGTTATTCCCTTTATCCTGAATCTGAACATTATAGGCTTGATTGCAATCATGTGTAGTCTTTTCACTGACTGGATAACATGCAACAAGAAAGCTTTTCCCTGTACCTCGGTACACGCGACAATAATAATAATAAACTGAACTAAACACTATGCTTTGTACACAAAAGAGCTGGAGAAACTCAGCGGGTGCAGCAGCATCTATGGAGCGAAGGAAAAAGGCAACGTTTCGGGCCGAAACCCTTGGGTTTCGGCCCGAAACGTTGCCTTTTTCCCTCGTTCCATAGATGTTGCTGCACCCGCTGAGTTTCTCCAGCTCTTTTGTGTACCTTCGATTTTCCAGCACCTGCAGTTCCTTCTTAAACACTACGCTTTGTCCGATGCATCCACAGAGGTTAGTGGGAGCTATGCTGAATTTCCTCAGTCTGCTGAGGCTGGATGGGTACAGAGCTCAGCACCCACAGTGAACCGGTGAACTAAGACAGCATTGCATCTCTGTACCGCCCACTCCCCTGACATCAGTGTGCAGAAGGGTCTCGACCTGAAACGTCACCCATTCCTTCTCTCAAGAGATGCTGCCTGTCCCGCTGAGTTACTCCAGCATTTTATGTCCATCTATGAATAACCCTGAATCCTGGGTCTACGCAATGGGCATATATGAAGGTGGCACAGCAGTGCATCGGCAGAGCTGCTGCCTTACGAATGTCAGGGATCCGGGCCAGAGCCTGTCTGTGCTGAGTTTAAACATTCCCCCTGTCACCACGTGGGTTTTTTCCAAGTGCTCCGATTTCCTCCCACACTCTAGAGACGTCCAGGTTTGCAGGTTAATTGGCTTTGGTAGAATAGTAAATTATCCCTAGTGTGTGGGATAGAACTAGTGTACAGGGACTGCTGGTTGGCACGGACTCGGTGGACCAAAGGGCCTAGTTCCACTCCGTAACTCTAAAGCCTAAAATCTAACACCCAAAGCATTCAGTGCTTGCAAAATCACGTGAAAGTTACTCCAAATGAAGTCCAAAACATACCTCAAACTAATTTGCACCGGCCTTGCTTTCTGCCGAATAAAATAATTTGTTGTTCATTTACTTGAATTGGGCAGAGATGGAGATTGACACTGATAGATCCCCGATTTACACCAGGCCCACTCGCCACTCTGCTGCTGCTTGTCATTGTCTTCCACCTTTTACTTTACAGTGTGGTTTCTAATTATTTACCACTTGAAGGCTCCAGTAGGTATTGTACACCTGGGCTATTCCTGTAATAAAAGCTGAAAATGCTGCGAATACTCAATTTTCAATTGGTCACTTTCAATTGGATTCGGACGCATGGCCACTTTCAATTGGAATTCAGATGCAGGGAACTGCAGATGATGGTTTACAAAAATTGGAATTCATGTCAGGAAGGTTGTAGCCAGAGTCATAGCGTCATGCAGAATGGAAACAGACCATTCATCCCAACGTGTCCATACTGACTAAGGTTCCTCCTTAGATAAAATAGGCACAACATGCTGGAGTTACTCTGGTTGGAGAACATGGATAGGTAACGTTTCAGGTCAAGTCTGAAAAAAGGTCCTGACCTGAACTAGTTTTCAAGTGATCGTTGGAGGGCGGTCGGCATGGACTCAGTGGGCCGAAGGGCCTGTTTCCATGCTGGCTCTCCACACTAAACTAAACTGAACTGAACTAAACTAAACTAAATGAAATGAAATGAAACTAAACTAAACTAAACTAAAGGCAACAAGTGAGTCAACTGTCAGGGAATCTGACCAAGCCATCTGTGCAGTCAGCCCTTCTGTAATGCTTAACATTTCAAAGATTTCCTACTGATTCCAAACAGGAAGTCATTGGAACCAAACTCTTTGAAATGAACAGAGGCTAATTTTAACTCAAAATACTCTGATCATCTTTCCCTGCAGCTCCAGGAGAGGCAATACTTGGCCTTGTCAGCACAAAAGCAGGGGGGCATTCTCCCCACACCGTCCATGCCATCCATCACACACCCATGTACATTATGATAAACACAATATGGTGGAATAATTCAGCGGCTCCGGCAGCTTCTCTGGAGCGAAAGGATGGGTGATGTTTCTGGTGGGGACCCTTCTTCAGGCCTGAAACGTCACCCTTTGTTTTTCTCTCTAAAGATGCTGCCTGACCTACTGAGTTACTCCAGCACTTTGTGTCTCTCTTCGGTCTAAACCAGCATCTGCAGTTCCTTGTTTCGACCCATTTACATGAATTTCATTTTCTTCTCCACACCTTCTCACGAGCCTTCCCGTTAAGCTGGAAAGAGTGGAGAGAAGATTTACGAGGATGTTGCCAGATCTCGAGACCTTTCTTCAGACTGATTGTACACTTCTATGTTCTATAATGGTGGGCGGGTCAGTGGCACGGCGGCAAGTTGCTGCCTTACATCGCCAGAGGCACGGGTTCGATCCTGACCACGGGTGCTGTCTGTATGGAGTTTGAATGTTCTCCCCACACTTCAGTGATGTACAGGTTTGTAGGCTAATTGGCTTCTGTAAATTGTAAATTGTCCCTAGAGTGTAGGATAGTGTTAGTGTACGGGGTATTCGCTGGCTGATGTGGACTTAGTGGGCCGAAGGGCCTGTTTCCACGCTGTATCTCTAAACTCTAAACTTCCTGCCTCTGCAGGTAGGATGCAAGTCTACCCACACACAGGCTCCGAGGTGGATTTGTATGAAGCCGATTTTAAACTCATCCCAGCTCTTTCTTCTGACTGGGACTGAGTGGCAGAATAAAATCACAGGGTAGGTTCAAGATCAGAAGGTGAATCCAAGGTCGACGGCAGACTATTTTTAGAAATAAACATTCAATTAGGGTTATTAGTAGACGGAGGAATAATTGATGTTTCTGTGAAGTTTGTGTTTAGAAGTCTTGATACTCCCACATCAATTACTTCACATACAACATAATGATGCTCTTGTGAATGGCACAGTGGTGCAACAAGTAATCAAAGAGCCGTACAGCATGGAAATAGGCCCTTCAGCCCAACTTGGCCATGCTGACCAAGATGCCCCATCTAAGCTAGCCCCATTTGCCCGCGTTTGCCCCATATCCCTAGTGTGTACAATAGAACTAGTGAAGGAAGGTTGGCATGAACTTGGTGGGCTAACATGCCTGTTTCCACGCTGTATCTCTAAACACAACATAGTTGTCTTAAGAGTACAGTTAGGTGGTAGAAAATGAGGGGAGTTGACAGAATGTGGCGAGAATTGAAGGGGATTAGTTTAGGGTTTGTATAGAATCAGAATCAGAATCGGTCAAGTATGTTTTGCAACATACGAGGAATTTCACTGGCCAGGTCAGTCATACAATTAAAAGCAAGAGACTCAAAAACACATTTTAACATGAATACCCACCACTGTGAGCCCTACACATTCCTTATGCCCCTGTCCCACTTAGGAAACCTGAACGGAAACCTCTGGAGACTTTGCGCCCCACCCAAGGTTTCCGTGCGGTTCCCGGAGGTTTGTGTCAGTCTCCCTACCTGCTTCCGCTACCTGCAACCTCCGGCAACCACCTGCAGCCTCTGGGAACCGCACGGAAACCTTGGGTGGGGCGCAAAGTCTCCAGAGGTTTTGTTCAGGTTTCCTAAGTGGGACAGGGGCATTAGACTTTAGAATTACAGCGTGGAAACAGGCCCTTCGGCCCACCGAGTCCATGCCGACCAACGACCACCACGTCCACTAGCACTATCCTACACGCTAGGGACAATTTGCTATTTTACCGAAACCGATTAACCTACAAACCTGTACGTCTTTGTCGTGTGGGTGGAAACCGGAGCACCCGGAGAAAACCCACGCAGTCATAGGGAGAACATACAGACTCTGTACAGACAGCACCCATGGTCAGGATCGAACCACCCGGGTCCCTAGTGCTGTGAGGCAGCAACTCTACCGCTGCACTACGGTGCTTAAATGGGAGGTTGATGTTTGGGGTGGGCTCAAGGGATTAGTTCCATCACCCTATGACCCGAGGACCTTCAGTACTTGGGGAACAGTTTCCGGAGAGCGATTTGGAGAAGGCAGATGGGTTTGTACGAGTGGAGAACAATTTTTAGCAGCGTTTGGAAAATGAGAGAAGTAAAACTCTGCTGCTTCACACTCTTTAAATTATTGATGGGCGGGATTATAAATAGCCCCTCAAACCAAAGGAAGAGAATTTTCTCACATGGCAGAGTTTCAATCCGCAGTGCCTCTGCCACACTTGGGAGAGAATGGCAAGAGGAAGCTAGATCCATATTAACTAAACTGTGCTGGAAAGAACGGCAGATGCTGGTTTATACCAAAGACAGACACAAAATGCTGGAGTAACTCAGATGTGCCAGGCAGTATCTCTGGGAAAAAAATTTGGTGTCGGAACCCTCCTTAAAACTAAGCTGTGGCAGTTTAGTTTAGTTTAGTTTAGTTTAGTTGAGTTTAGTTTAGAGATACAGCATGGAAACCATTGAGACCACACCGACCTGTACACTAGTTTAGTTAAATTTAGTTAAGAGATGCAGCACAGAAACAGGCCTTTCGGCCCACCATGTCCGTGCTGACCAGTGATCACCCTGTACACTAGTTTACTTTAGTTTAGTTTTGTTAAGTTTAGAGATACAGTGCAAAAGCAACCCCTTCAGCCCACCGTGTCTGCACCGACCAGCGATCACCTGTACACTAGTTTAGTTTAGTTTAGAGGTACAGTGTGGAAACAGGCCCTTCGGCCCACTGAGTCCATGCCGACCACCAACCACCCGTACACTAGTTTAGTTTAGTTCAGTTACCTCAGTAAATTATCTCTAGTGTGTAGGATAGAACTCGTGTGAACGGGTGACCGCTGGTCGGCACGGACTCGGTGGGCCAAAGGGCTTGTTTCCACGATGCACCTCTACACTAGTTCCAATCCTACACACTAGGGACAATTTACTGAGGCCCATTACGGAGGTGTGAAATGTTCAAGATTCAAGGTCTTTTATTGTCACATGTGCCGATTAAGGTTCAGTGATATTCGATTTACGAATATTCGAATTGTGAAGCCAGAGGAAGGAATGTAGGTGGAAGCGAAGAGGGAGAAATGAGTGTGAATCCAGGTGTGGCACAAGGGGAATTAAGCAGAAAGCGGGTTTTGGGCGTAGAAGCTTTAAATTCCACAATGACAGTAGAGATTTTGAATTAAATGCCAACATAATTAAAAGCAGTCTAGAATACTGGAGATCAGTAGAGTTACTTTGCAGGCCGAGACAAACTCAATAAAAAGGCTCCAAAGCTTCTTAAGATCACAGTGGAAACTCCCTCTGCCATTTCAATGAATCTAAATCAAAGGGACTCACCACCCCCAACACCGGAAAGATGATCATTCATCTTGCTCGATTATAAACTGCTCTGCACTTTAAATTGCAGTCTTTTATGAAATTATAGACCATCATTTCCATATTTGCAGATGATGGAGTTCGACACATTTTCCAAGATAAACCCAAATACATTATATTTGTATTATATTCCAAACACAACAGGGAGTCACGGTGGCGCAGCAGTAGAGCTGCTGCTTCACAGCGCCAGAGACCCGGCTTTGATCCTGACTACGGGTGCTGTCCGTGCGGAGTTTGTACGTTCTCCCTGTGACCGCGTGGGTTTTCCCCAGGTGCTCCGGTTTCCTTCCACACCCCAAAAACGTGTGGGTTTGCAGGTTAACTGGCCTCAGTAAAAAAAATGCCCATTGTGTGTCGGGAGTAGATGAGAAGGTGTAGGTTAATTTACCCCAGTCTGTAAATTGCCCCCAGACTGCAGGATAGAATTAGTGTGCGGCAGATTGCTGGTCGTCACGGACGCAGTGGGCTGAAGGGCCTGTTTCCACGCTGTATCTCTAAACTAAATTAAACAATGTGCTGGAGGAACTCAACGGGTCAGGCAGCATCTGTGGAGGGAATAGACCGATGCCATTTCAGGTCGGGGGCCTGAGGAAGGGTCCCGACCACAAACGTCGCCTGTCCATTCCCTCCACAGATGCTGCCTGACTCGCTGAGTTCTTCCAACACTTTGTGTTTTGTTTAAGATTCCAATATCTGCAGTTTACCTGTTCGGTAGCCTACAAAGGTCAGACTGATGTCTGGGACATGGGGAGTTGCAACTGCAGTAACCCCAGCTCGACCCTAACCTCGGGTGCTGTCTGTGGGTAGTTTGCACGTTTCCCCCCCTAGGGAATGAAGCTCTGGTTTCATCCCACATCCCAAAGGCATGAAAGTTGGTGCAGAGGTCAAAGACATTTGCAGAGGTCAAAGACATTGACCTCTGCAAATTGCATCTGAAGGGTCTGTTTTTGGGCTGTGCTGTTCTATGTTCTATGTTCCATGTTCTATGGGGATGTGCAGTACAAAGCTAAATTTAAAGCATGATTCACAATTGCAATGAATGTTAATCAGGCCAGGAGTAGGCACTGTCTTGAAATGTACAAACGACTGGTGAAGAGGCTGGAGCAACCATTGGAAACAAAAGGAGACAAGGAATATTGTTAATCCCTATAAATATACATCAACGGTCACTTTTTATAAATGTCAGGGAGAGGCAGTATGAGACACACTGGGAAGTTCAATAAAAATATCCTGTTCCTTGCATTTATAATTCATGGAGGATACATCGTGTAATCACATGAATCCAGATGCACTCACACACTACAGTAGATTTTGGCCATGTACAAGCTGTTAATATCAAAAGTCCTTTGTACAACTTCAGAGTTTTGAAAATGATAAGCCACTGAACTTCCTCATGCTAATCATTTCCAGACTGCTGGGAGAATGGCCCAATTCTGCTCCTGAAACTTATGAACATGAACTTAGGATGAATGTCTAAAGAAGGGCCCCAAACCGAAACGTCACCTCTCCCTGTTTTCCGGAGATGTTGCCCAACCCATTGAGATGCCCCAGTATTTTATGTCTCTTTGTTTGTGTTTCTACACATTAGTTGACAGGATGATAATCAAACTGTGTGGTCAGGCTTCTGAATAGTACTTGCACAAGCTAGCAAGCTTGGCTTTTCCTCGTCTCTCTGATCCCATCAGGCAGAAGGTACAGAAGCTTGAAAGTGCGCACCACCAGACTCAGGAACAGTTTTGTCCCC
This sequence comes from Leucoraja erinaceus, assembly GCF_028641065.1. NCBI lineage: Eukaryota > Metazoa > Chordata > Chondrichthyes > Rajiformes > Rajidae > Leucoraja > Leucoraja erinaceus. The sequence goes on from NC_073396.1 coordinate 21,954,478, forward strand.
TCTGTTATCAGGCTCCGAACATTCCTTCCATAAGCCAGAGTACTGTCCAATTCACCTCTACCCCCATTGCGGACATTGGACTTTGTCTATGGAACTCATGCGCTATAATGCTGACAACTATATTTTGGATGTTGGATCTTCCCCTTTACCCTTTTATGTTTAGTTTAGTTTAGGTGAGAGATACAGCTTGGAAACAAGCCCCTTGGCCCACTGAGTGCACACTGACCATTGATCTCTTGTACACTAGTTCTATCCTACACACTAGAGACAACTTACAGAAGCCAATTAACTTACAAACCTGCACGTCTTTGGGATGTGGGGGGAAACTGGAGCACCCGGAGAAAACCCACAGGGAGAGCGTCCAAACTCCATACAGACAGCACCCGCGGTCAGGATCGAACACGGGTCTCAGGCACTGTAAGGCAACGGCTCTACCGCTACGCTGTTGTGCCACATTGAGGTGTAGACAGATGGAGAAACTGAAGAGGTATAGAGTCATAAAGCAGAGGAACAAGATGACCAAGACGGTAAGATTGGGGGGGGGGGGGGGGGGGGGGGGGGGGCAGAGATGGGGACGTTATTACATCTGAAAGATACACTTTGGATGCGGAAAACTAAAAAAAATCAGAACCCTCATCACAAATAGAGTCCTACATAGAAAGAGGCCCTTCGGCCCAACTTGCCCATGCCGATTAAGATGTCCATCCACACTAATCCCACCTGACCACATTTGGCCCATATCCCACATCAGAAATAAAAATACTCCTTGGGCTTTTGTGAGACCTGATAGAAGTATATGGAGACATGACAGAAGTATATAATGTTCTGAAAGGCATATACACAGGGTAGACAGTCTGATGAGAAGGTCAAAGATTAGAGGGCATAGCTTTAAGATGAGAAGGGCAAAGTTTAAAAGAGATGTGTGGGGCAGGTTTTTTTTCACAATGAAGGTGGTGGGTGCATGTTGTTGGGACTGGTGGTGGAGTCAGATGGTTGGCGGCACAGTGGGGCAGTGGTAGAGTTGCCACCTCACAGCGCCAAAGACCCAGGTTCAATCCTGACTACAGGTGCTGTCTGCACACAGTTCATACGTTCTCCCTGTGACTGCGTGGGTTTTCTGCGGGTGCTCCGGATTCTTCCCACACTCCAAAGATGTATACGTTTGTGGGTTAATAGGCTTCTGTAAAATTGTAAATCGTCCCTAGTGTGTAAGATAGTGCTAGTGTACGGGGTGATCGATGGTCGGCGCGGACTCGGTGGGCCAAAGGGCCTGTTTCTATACTGTATCTCTATAGTAAAGTAAAACAAACTAAAGTTCAGTCTGAAGAATGGTCTTGATCCGAAACGCCACCCATTCCTTCTCTCCAGAGATGCTGCCCGACATGCTGAGTTACTCCAGCATTTTGTGTCTACCTTCGATTTAAACCAGCATCTGCTGTTCTTTCTTAAACTAAAGGCTCTACTGCAGGAAAAATGAGAGAAGGTGGGACTGCCTTTAGCCTTTAGACTTTAGACCTCAGGGATACAGCGCGAAAATAGCCCCTTTGACCCAACTCCAGTCCAACTATCCTACGCACACTGTTGGACAATTTATAGTTTTGTAGGTTATTTGGCTTGGTAAAATTGTAAATTGTCCTTAGTGTGTGTAGGATAGTGTTAGGGTGCGGGGATCGTTGGTCGGCATGGACTCGGTGGGCCGAAGGGCCTGTTTCCATGCTGTATCTCTAAAACTAAACTAAATTGAGCTGCATACATTTGCTACACCGGGCTGTTTGAGTAAACAACTAATCTGGCTCTTGCACAGAGAACGCTGGATACATTTGCAATGTCAGAACACAGGAAATCATTGCTTCAGTCCAGATCTTATCTCTCCCAACTCTGATTTTGTTTTATATTGCACTGACTGAACGGACACAATAACAGGTTCAAATCTCTGACACATGCCTAAACCACACGATCGCCTACAATTTCGATTTTCCCTCGAGGGGGCCCTGTTATTCTGCATTAACATGATAGCACACGAGAGTTTGTGCAAAGCAGGTAGATAAAGAGCTTGAGGGAGCTAATTGAAACACAGTGTGAGTGCCCATTCTAATTCAGCAGGGAGGAAAAAGCATGAATGCACGAAGACAGCCAGTTTATTATCCTCTAGTCTTTTCTTTTGATTGAATTTAGTTTAGTTTAGTTTAGTTTAGTTTAGTTTAGTTTAGAGATACAATGCAGAACCAGGCCATTCGGCCCAATGAGTCCACGCTGATCAGCGAGCATTATCCTGCACACTAGAGTCAATTTACAATCTTTGCCGAAGCCAATTAACCTGTAAATCTGTACATGGTTGGAGTGTGGGAGGAAATCAATGCTGTTTCCCACTGATTCCACATCGACCATCGATCACCTGTACACTAGTTCTATCCTACACACTAGAGACAATTTACAGAAGCTAATTAACCTACAAACCTGCACGTTTTGGGGATTTGAAACCGGAGCACCTGGAGAAAACCCACACGGTTTCAGGGAGAACATACAAACTCCATACAGGCAGCAACCGTAGTCAGGATCGAACCCGGGTCTCTGGCGCTGTAAGGCATCAACTCCACCGCTGTGCCACCGTGCCGCCCAAAGTGATTGAAAGTTACAGCGTGGCAACATGCCCTTCGTGGCAATGAACTGGGCGGATGAGAGTTGGTGTTGGCACCATGCTCAGCACAGACAACGTGGGATAAAGGGTTTGTTCTTCTGCTGAACTGCTCTGAGTTCTATGTTCTATACAATACCATCAAAGAGGCAAATGTAACAAAGACACACATCAAATTCAAGAAAAATAAACAATATTGACTCAAACTGCGTCAGAGACAGCATCACCATGCTTATGTTTATTTTTGTCACGTGTACTAAGGTAGATTATAAAGCTTCTATGTTGCAGGCCATCCAGTCAGCATAAAGGCTTGCAAGCCGTCCACAATGTACAGATACAGAGTAAAGGGAATAATGTTTAGCTCAAGATAAAGCCCAATAAACTCCAATTAAAGATAATCCGAGGGTCTCCAATGAGGTAGATAGTAGCTCAGTACCTTTCTCTAGTTGTGGGTAGGATGATTCAGTTGCATGGTAACAGCTGGGAAGAAACTGCCCCCGAATCTGCCGGCCTGCGTTTTCACACTTCTGCACCTCTTGCCTGATGGGCGAGGGGAGAAGAGGGAGTGACCGGGGTGAGACTGGTCCTTGATTATGCTGGTGACCATGGTGAGGTAGAGTGAAGTGTAGATGGAGTCAATGGAAGGGAGGTTGGTTTGTGTGAAGGTCTGCTCTGTGTCTACAATAGTTATTCGTTGGACTCCTATAATATTTTCCACCCCATATCTCATTTGCCATAATAATTGATTTTCAAATTGCTGTGTTAATGCAATCCATTATGAAGGTGTGCTGCTGCGAATTAAATCTTTAAAAAGAGGTAATGCTAGCCTCAATAGCTTTAATATTTAAAAATGTTCCATCTCTTTTCTCGTAGCATATGTGGCTAACTAATATTTTGTCGAACTCGAATCCCATGTCACCCTGGAGCACATAAATAGAATTGCATTTCTATAGCACCTGTCACGGTCTCAGGACGAGACATTGTGCGTTGAAATGAATGAAATGAATGAGGTATTTAGTTAGTTTAGTTTAATGTCACGTGTACCGAGGTACAGTGAAAAGCTGTGTTGTTGCACACTATCCAGTCAGCGGAAAGACTATACAATTCCAATCAAGCAGCCCACAGTGTACAGATACAGGACAACAGAAATAGCATATAGTGCAAGATAAAAATACTCTGAGGGTCTCTAATGAGGTAGATGGTAGCTCAGGAGTGCTCTTTAGTTGGTGAGAGGCCAGTTCAGTTGCCTGATAACAGCAGGGAAGAAACGGTTCTTGAATCTGGAGGTGTGCGTTTCCACAGTCCTGTACCTCTTGCTTGATGGGAGAGGGGAGAAGAGGGTGAGACGGGTCCTTGATTGTGCTGCTGGCCTTGCCGAGGCAGCATGAGGTGTAGATGGAGTCAATGTTAGGGAGGTTGGGTTGGGTAATGGCCTGGGTGAGACTTGATAAGCGTGGGCTTGTTGCTACGTGGCAGACAACCTGAGCACAGCAAGATCCCACAAACACCCCATGACAATGATCAGACTATCTCCTTTGTTCCAGAATGTTGATTGAGGGATCATTATTGGCCTGGACATTCAAGAGAACGTCTATGGTTGTCTTTGGCACTGGGCGGGATGGTGGCGCAGTCGGTAGAGCTGCCACCTTGCATCGGGTTCGATCCTGACCTCGGGTGCTGTCTGTGTGTAGAGTTTATACGCTCCACCTATTAGGCTTGACTCTTTACCGCTGCGTGGGAATGTCCAGCAAGATTGGCTGTTTCAAATCGAGCAGCACCTTGCGTTTGGCTAAAGACTGCAGCCTCTGCATTTTTTTTTTGTGTGTGTGAAACAGATTGTTTGTGTGTGGTTCGGGCCAGTGGTATGGGCAGCCACATAGCGACGAATGGCTGAGAGAAATGGGAAGCGTGGCAGTCAGATGTTTGTCTTCTCATCTAAGCCCGGCACACACCAATGAAAGTCAACCCCTCCGTCGTAAGCATGACTGCTCCCTTTCTCATTGACTCCAAGAGAGACGCGTTTAATTACAGGTCGTACGTTGACACTTGGAGAAGAGGTACCACTTATGGAGACTGGTGACGTTGCAATTGTAAGAAAAGCATTGAAGCCTATCATCTGAAGAGGCCAAAGGTTTGACTAGCCAGTGTGAAATGGATTTGGTAAACCACATCCTTTATTGATGCTTTCTGTTTATAGCCACAGCAAACCTTTCGGAGACAGTCCCACTAGTAGTATTTTGTGAAGTTGTTTCCAAGCATCAAGGCTCCTTCATCTTGTTTGTGGAGATTCCTGATGCTCGGACAGTTTACAATTCAGTGGTGCAGCTGGTGGAGCTGCTGCCCTGCAGCACCAAGTTCCATCCTGACCTCGCATCCTGTCTGCATGGACGTTACACCTTCTCCCCAGTGACCACGTGGGTTTTCCTCCGGGTGCTCCGGTTTCCTCCCACATCCCAAAGACGTGCGGGTTTGTAGGTTAATTGTAAATTGCCCCCAGTGTGCAGGGAGTGGATGAGAACACGGGACAACATAGAACTGATGTGCAGGGGGTGATCGATGGTCGGTGTGGACTCAGTGGGCTGAAGGGCTTGCATCCATGATCTCTAAACACATTACTGAAACTAGACACACACTGTTCCGAGGTAGGCTTTTTCAATCCTGGTTTCTCCAAGCTAGCCAGTTTGCTCAAGTTTGAGTTTGCTCAAGAGCCTGGTCGTTCGAACCGTGCTCCTCAAAGATGGAAGCTGTCCATCTGCGTATCTAACGCTAGCAAGATTAGGTTAGTTTGGTTTATTCTTGTCACATGTGCCGAGGTACAGTGAAAAGCTTTTTGTTGCCTGCCATCCAGTTAACAAAACTATCCAGTCTGAAGAAGGGTTTCGACCTGAAACGTTGCCTATTTCCCTCGCTCCATAGATGCTGCTGCACCCGCTGAGTTTCTCCAGCATTTCTGTCTACATCCAGTTAAGAAAACTAATTGACATGATTACAATCTAGCCGTCCACAGTGTACAGAAACAGGATAAAGGGAATAACATTTAGTATGAGATAAAATCCAGTAAAGTCCAATTAAAGATAGTCCGAGGGTCTCCTATGAGGTAGATGGTAGGTATAGACCACTATTGAGTTGGTGATAGGATGGTTCAGCTGCTTGATAACAGCAGGGTAGAAACTGTCCCTGAATCTGGAGGTGACTAGTACAGGTCCACCACTGCTTCTCTGGCAACTGATGGTCTGCCCCCCCCCCCCCCCTCCCCTTTCAATCCGACACAATCTGCCCCCACCCCCAGGAAGTTTCTCAAAAATGTGGCACTAGGCTGGGTGAGGTGGCCGATCTGGATCCGCAGCCAATCGGCAGGTCGAATTTTCCCCCTGCGACTGGAGCTCTGGAACTTTGCGGGCCGGTATGTCAGCCCCCCCCCCAAGGCCGCGACCTCTGTGGGTCTGGGGAAAGGGATAATCCACAAAGGCTCTGGAATCAAGGGTGGTGGATGAATGTCATTCCACAATAATATCGTAACGTGCCCGAATACCCGGTGGGATCGGGAATTTGCCTGAAGGTTCGTCGCTTGGTGGGACCGGGAGGGAGGTAGCTGCTGCTGGAGACACCAGGCGCTAGGAGTGGGCTGGGGGGAGGGCGAACCGGTGTGATACCTCCAGCTCCTTCAAAAAGTCTGCTGCAGGGGGGCGGCCCACGGGATACAAAGATGGCCGGGCGAGGATAGGAGAGTGACCTTGGTTCGCGGGAACTGTTCAAGTTCAAGTGAGTTTATTGTCATGTTTCCCTGTATAGGACAATGAAATTCTTGCTTTGCTTCAGCACAACAGAACATAGTAGGCATTTACTACAAAACAGATCAGTGTGTCCATATACCATAATATAAATATATACACACATGAATAAATAAACTGATAAAGTGCAAATAACAGATAATGGGTTATTAATAATCAGAGTTTTGTCCGAGCCACGTTTAATAGCCTGATGGCTGTGGGGAAGTAGCTATTCCTGAACCTGGTCGTTGCAGTCTTCAGGCTCCTGTACCTTCTACCTGAAGGTAGCGGGGAGATGAGTGTGTGGCCAGGATGGTGTGGGTCTTTGATGATGCTGCCAGCATTTTTGAGGCAGCGACTGCGATAAATCCCCTCGATGGAAGGAAGGTCAGAGCCGATGATGGACTGGGCAGCGGTTACTACTTTTTGTGGTCTTTTCCTCTACAGGGCGCTCAAGTTGCCGAACCAAGCCACGATGCAACCGGTCAGCATGCTCCAGTAAAACTGGACTTTGAATAATAGCGCTGTCCGCACAGGTGGTGCATGGGTAGTAAACAGAAAATACACCCGTGCAGCTGTACATGCGACAAATAAACGCCATTGAACTATTGGACTCAGCCATCGATCTAACGCAAACCGAACAAATAAACTACAAGGAAAACATAGTGACTAAACATCAAAGTGCGCGGCCCCTAGTACAATATGGAAATAAGATGGAATATTTTCACGGATATCCTAGTGAGCTGTAGACTTTTGACTTGGAATAATTGAATATCAACATGAGGGAGTCTATTAATGCATTTACTTAAATTTACTTTCAATCTTCTGTTCAAAGAAACCATTAACCCCCTGTTCAACATGAATATTTATATATTTTTTTAGTTTATTTGTTTTTTTTTGTCAGTCACAGGACCTGGGCGTTGCAGGCAAGGCCAGCATTCATTGCCTGTATCCAATTGCCCTCGATACTGAAGGAATCACTGAAGTTCTTGATGTAGGAAGGAACAGCAGATGCTGGTTTATACCGAAGATAGTCACAAAGTATCTAAGTGGGTGAGGCAGCATCTATGGAGCGAAGGAATAGGCAACGTTTCGGGTCGACCCGAAACGTCGCCTATTCCTTCGCTCCATAGATGCTGCCTCACCCGCTGAGCTTCTCCAGCTTTTTTTTTAGTCTACCTTCGATTTTTCCAGCATCTGCAGTTCTTCCTTAAACAGAGTGTCTCAGTGGGTCAGGCAGCGTCTCTGGAGACTTCAATCTGGGGAAGGTTCCCAAGCTGAAATGTCTCCAGAGATGCAGCCGGACATGCTGAGCTACTCCAGCATTTTGTGTCCTTTTTTGTAACCCAGCATCTGCACTTCCTGGTTTCTGCTTGTTCAACCCTATTTGTGTCCAAGTTAATGGGGAAGAAGAGATCTCTGTTTATGGTTTCATTAAAAGCCTGCACTTTGTGGGGGTTTTTTATAAATCCCAGAAAAATGTCTTGAAACACAATTGGGATGGGATGGGATGGATGGGATGGGTGGATCAATATCACCATTTCCTTTCCCTTGTATAAACACATCCTACCTCCCTCACCTTTTATAAACATCGAGTAACGTGGCCTTTCTCACGCCTCTGCCTTTGACTGGTCCATGGTACAATAGGCGTCATCAAATTTCCCATGACATTTTGAGAACATTGTGATCCTGCCGTTACATGAATTCACGCTACATTGCAGTAATAACGCTGCCCGACCTTCCCCCCCTTCCCCCCCTCCCCCCCCCCCCCCCCCCCCCCCCCCCCCCCCCCCCCCCCATGGCAGGCTGCTCTTCCACTTCCAAGTTCTGGGCTGCCTGGAAATCCCCTACCAAATATTATCTGCTTGAAAAACAGCCACAAAGCTTCAATAATAAAGCTGCAGCTTCCAATTTAATACAATAGCAACAGCACCTGTAGAACGCACTGAGGCATGGAATGTAACCATTACCAAGGTCTTACTCTTGGAAGAGAATGTGCACTATTTCAGAACATATTTCCGAAGGGTGTGTGAAGCATACAAATGTTCCTTCCACTTTGCCCTGTTCAAACATTCTGTCGCAATTGTTTTTATCTACATTGAAGAATTTCCAAATGTCATTCTTTTGGACTGGCCTCTAGTAAGTCTCCCTAATGGACACCCATTACCCTCTTCTGCTAGATTGGCTCAGAATAGACTTCTGGTGGATTCAAAGTACCAATTAACCCACAATGTTGTGTTGGAGCGAGACTAGGTTGGTGAAGGCATGAGATGACCTTAATGAGAGTTAATAATCCGTGAATATATCAAAGAGCAGAGATTTTTGTAGAGTTATCCAAAGAAGAAGGATTCAATTGACAACCTTTCAAAATTCACCACACTTAAGTAGGTTGATGGTGGGAGGACACATGGTTGATGAAAGGAATGTAAAGCAGCATCTAATATCAGGACTACAGTTGCAAATATATAGATTCATACAGCATGGAATCAGGCTCTTTGGCCCAACTTACCCACACCAATCAACATCTACACTATTCCCACCTGCCTACACTTGGCCCATATATCCCTCTAAACCTATCCTATCCATGTTCATAACTTCATGTTCAAAAGTTCTAGGAGCAGAATTAGGCCATTCGGCCCATCGAGACTACTCCGCCATTCAATCGTGGCTGATCTATCTTTCCCTCTCTCGCCCCCATTCTTCTGCCTTCTCCCCATAACCCCTGACACCTTCACTAATCAAGAATCAGTCAACCTCCACCATAAAAATATCGAATGACTTGGCCTCCACAGCCGTACGTGGCAATGAATTCCACAGATTCACCACCTTGTACCTGTCTAAATGTTTCTTAAACATTGGGATAGAACCTGTTCTGTTTCGATGACAGGGCATGCTAAGAGATTTGAAAATTGTATTTTGTAACATTTTTCTGGGATAAAAAAACAGAGTGGCACGGTGGCGCAGCGGTAGAGTTGCGGCCTTACAGCGGCAGAGACCTACGTTCACTCCTGACTATGGCTACATCCCGGATATGCGGGTTTGTAGGTCAATTGACCACGTGTGAATTGTCCCTAGTGTGTAGGGATGTGAAAGTGGGATAACATAGACCCAGTGTAGACGGGTGATCGATGGTCGGCGTGGACTCGGTGGGCGGAAGGGCCTGTCTCCATGCTGCGGCTTTCAATCGATTCAATCGATTTAAAACCTTGCGATCAATTCTGCTTTAATGCTTTTTAAAAAAAGCTCCTTATGTTTTCAAGCAGTCAATTCTCTCCTCTGTGTTTCTAAACCTGGTTCGACACAACAACCAGAAGAACTCATCAAGTAACAATGTGGACAATGCAAGGTGGAGGATAATTGGATCTGAACCCTGATAATAAAGTATCATAAAGGAATGGACAAAATAGTACACCAATGCCTCTAATTCCCTAGAAGGCCTAGGAAGGTTAACATGTCTGCAACAACTCTCACCAACCTCTACTGATATGCTGGAGAGAGCATTTTATCGGGATGCAGCACGGCATGGTTTGGGAACAGCTTCATTTATGATTGCAAGAAATCGCAGAGAGTTGTGGGCGCAGCCCAGACCATCACACAAACCAAACTCCTTCCAAACGCTTCCTCGGCAAGGCCGCAACCATAATCGAGGACGAGTCGCTCCCCGATCACTCCTCTTCTCCCTTCTCCCATCAGGTGCAAAAGTGTGAAAACACACACCTTCAAATTCAGGGACAGTTTCTTGCCAGCTCTTATCGGGCAACTGAATCATCCTATCAACAACTAGAGAGCGGTCCTGAGCCACTATCTACCTCACTGGAGACCCTCGGACTATCTTTAATCTGACTTTACTAGACTTTATCTGGCACTAAACTTTATTCCCTTTATCCTGTATCTGTACACTGTGGATGGCTCGATTGCAATCTCATATAGTCTTTCCGCTGACTGGATAGCACGCTACACAAAGCTTCTCCCTGTACCCGTACAATAAACAAAACTAAACTATACAGTTGTGCTTGCTTTGCCAAGATTGAAAGATTTATACCCATATAAAACGATGGTGCAACATTCCGAGCAGCGTGAACATTGCTTGTGTTTGCCAAGGCAGTCAGGATCCAGAAAGCAATGATCTACCATAATAATCGAGGCCAGATGGAAGACAATCATACACAGTAAACTCAGCCCAAAAATTAACTGCGTAAAATGTTTAAAGCTGCAACACCTGATTGCAATTCCCAGCAGATCGCCAACTGAGTTCTTTATACGTAACCTCTTTGCCAGTGCACTGCCTGAGAGGTTTGGAGTATTGTGAGCAGTTTTGTACCCCATATTCGAGGAAGGATGCGCTGGCATTGGCGAGGGTACAGAGGAGGTTTACGAGACTGATCTCAGGAATGAGTGAATTAACCTATGATGAGCGTTTGACAGCACTGGGCCTGTGCTCGCTGGAGTTTAGAGGATGAGGGAGACCTCATTGAAACTTAACGGCTAGTGAAAGATTCTTGATTAGTAAGGGGGGCCAGGGGTTATGGGGAGAAGGCAGGAAAGTGAGGTTGAGAGGAAAGGATCGATCAGCCATTTTTGAATGGCAGAGTAGACATGATGGGCCTAATGGCCTAATTCTGCTCCTCTAACTGATGAATTTATGAACTTATGACAGATAAATGTGTAGGAAGGAACTGCAGATGCTGGTTTATACCGAAGATAGACACGAATTGCTAGTGTAACTCAGTGGGTCAGACAGCATTTCTGGACAAAAGGAATAGGTAACATTTTGTGTCAAGACCCTTCTTCAGACTGAGTCAGGGGAGAGGGAAACTAGAGGTATGAAAATGTTCAGGCACCAAGGAAAGGTGGAGCCCACAATGATCCTTTGTTGGCTGTGCAAGAGGTGATAATGAAGGCATATATGGATGCAAACTGTGGAACTGTGAGTATCAGGGTGTGCATATTTTAGTTTGGTTTACAGATACAGCACGGAGACAGGCCCTTCGGCCCACCGAGTCTGCACCAACCAGCGATCCCCGCACATTTATGCCCCTAACCACTTAGGCGACTTTTTAGGCGACTGCAGGAGAATATGCAGTCGCCACATGTTCGCGGGTGGTTGCCAGGGAGTCGCCTTCATGGTCGTGAGGAGTTGCTGCATTCTGGGAACTAGTCGCGGTCTCATTATGGTCGCCGTGAATCTTTCAACATGTTAAAAAATTAGCGGCAACTAGAATGAAGCCGCCATGGGGAGGAGCGAGAATTCTCGTGTCATAGGTGGGTCGCCAGGAGGTCCTAGTGGGTCGCCAGGAGGTCGTAGGTTCTCGTAGGTTGCAGCCAGTGCTGATCATTGAATTTCATTGGCTCATTGGGAAAAGAAATGTAAGCAGTAGTTTTCAGAACCGAAGATAACCGACCAGTAAGTTTCACAGCCGTGTATCTCTATCTCCACTCCTTCTCCCCCCCTTCTCCCCCCTTCACCCCCCCCCCCCCCCCCTCCCTTCTTTTTTAAGGACTTACGTGACTCTTCCCATACACTGTGCTTAATTACTGCGCCAATTACACGCTTCCTGTTCATCGCGTGGAGTGATAAGTGGGACAGGGCCATTACACTATCCCAACACACACTGGGGACAATTTACACTTCTACCAAGCCAATCGACCGACAAACCTGTACGTCTTTGGAGTGTGGTAGGAAAACCGAAGATCGCGGAGAAAACCCACGCGATCACGGGGAGAACGTACAAACTCCGTGCAGACAGCACCCGTAGTCGTGATCGAACACCGGTCTCCGGCACCGCAACTCTACCACTGCTCCACTGTGCCGCCCTGGATGAGCTGAGCCCAAGGGCCTGATTTTGTATTCAATGACTCTCACTCTATGACAACAGGTGCATTGCCTGACTCTGATGAAGAATCAGTGACCTGAAACATTAATTGTGAATCTCCCTCCACGGGCTCTGTCTGACCTGCTGAGAATTTCCAGCATGTTTCGCTTAATTACATTATACCTTTCTTTTGATTAACAATCATTTTCACCACAATTAATGTTCTAAATTCAAAAGACTTCAATCCACCTGTAGCCATATTTTAACATGCATTATACGACCCACTCATACCACCCAATAAGTGACTCCAGCACGTAGTGTTTAACTGAATTGTTGTTTAATACATTAATACATTCTCGATGCTGCTTTAATTGAAAATTAATGAATTTAAGCTTACATTTGTATGTTCGTAAGCCATAACTAGGCCTAGCAGAATTAAGCCATTCGGCCTATCAAGTCTACTCCGCCATTCAATCATGGCTTAGCCATCTTTCCCCCTCAACCCCATTCTCCTGCCTTCTCCCTGCACCCTTTGATACCTGAACTAATCAAGAATCTGTCAATCCGCCTGAAAAATAGCCACTGACTTGGCCTCCACAGCCGCCTGTGGCAATGAATTCCACAGATTCACCGCCCTCTGACTAAAGAAATTCCTCCTCGTCTCCTTTCTAATGGTATATCCTTTAATTCTGAGGCTGTGCAGTTGGACATTCATCTGACTAACTGTGACTTTTTGTTTTGAAATAAAGACACAAGGTGCTGGAGTAGTTTAGCAGGTCAGGCGGCATCTGTGATGGGAATGGATGAATGACCTTTCGGGTCGGGACCCTCCTTCAGATTCCAAAGAGTCTAAAAAGATCCTGGATACAGAATCTAGGAAAGGCTCCCAACACGAGCTGTTGCCTCCACAGATGCTGCCTGACCTGCTGTGTCACTGTGTCACACTATTCTGGAACCTGTTATTACTATCATGATTGCATGATTGTAATCATATATTACATGTAATCATGTAATATTGTCTTTCCGCTGACTGGATAGCATACCTCGACAAGGCCACCGACACAATCAAGGATCAGTCCCACCCTGGACACTCCCTCTTCCCCCCTCTCCCATCAGGCAAAAGGTACAGAAGTGTGAAAACGCACACCTCCAGATTCAGGGACAGTTTCTTCCCAGCTGTTATCAAGCAACTGAACCATCCTATCACCAAACTAAAGAGGGGTCCAGAGCTACCATCTACCTCATTGGAGACCCTCGGATTATCTTTAATTGGACTTTGCAGGACTTACGTTGAACTAAACGTTATTCCCTTGATCCTGTGTCTGTACACTTTGGACGGCTTGACTTCCAATCATGGACAGTCTTTCCGCTGACTGGATAGCATGTGACAAAAAAGCTTTACACTGTACCTCTGTACATGTGAAAATAAACTAAACTAATGCTCTCTAGAGTCGTTGCCCGACCCACTGAGTTCCTCCAGCACTTTGTGCCTTGCTTTGTTAACCAGCATCTGCAGTTCCTTGTACCAACCTTCCGCTCTGGTTGAGGTGTCAACATCATACGGTCTGGGTCATCCGCCAACATCAGCCTTGTTAAATCAAGCCGGTTTTCTAATTCTCCTCTTTCGAGAATTTTTCACAACTTGCTTGTATTCAGAGCATCATTTTGCTGCTGCAGACTTTCAGCTCTTAAATGGCCAAGAGTCATAGATTTCTAAAAGCAAATGCAGTAAATATATATTTATTTAAAATGGTAGGAAAATAAACTGCAGAGTACACACGATATGGAAAAAGTCGGGGGATTTCCAGTACAGCTACACAGTAGAAGTTACCATTGAATTGAATTGAAAGATTCAGGTCCCTTCAGCCCACTGGGTCAACATCGACCATCGATCACCTGCTCGCACTAGTTCAATATTATCCCACTTTCTCATTCACAGACTACACACTAGGAACAATTTACAGAGGACCCATTAAACTGCAAAGTCTGGTGTATTTGGAGTGTGGGAGGACACCCGGAGAAAATCCACAGTCACGGGGAGAAAGCATGATGAAAGTTTGTTGGCTCTGGGCCTGTACTTGATGGAGTTTAGAAGGATGAGGGGGTACCTCATTGAAACTCACCCAATAGTGAAAGGCCTGGATAGAGTGGATGTGGAGAGGATGTTCCCACTAGTGGGAGAGTACAGGACCAGAGGGCATAGCCTCAGAATAAAAGGATGTACCTTTAGAAAGGAGATGGAGGAATCCCTCTAACGAGAGGGTGGCGAATCTATGGAAGGCATTGCCACAGATGGCTGTGGAGGCCAGGTCATTGGATATTTTTTAAATGGAGGTTGACAGATTCTTGATTAGTAAGGGTGTCTGGGGTTACGGGGATGAGGCAGGAGACTGGGGTTGAGAGGGAACGATAGATCAGCCATGATTGAATGGCAGTGTAGACTCGATGGGACAAATGGCCTAATTCTGCTAGGCCTCGTCATGACTTATTAAGTTATGAAGGTGGAAATTCCGCACATGGAGACAGCACCCGAGAACAGGATTGAACCTGGGTCTCTGGCGCTGTGATGCTGCGGCTCTGGCAGCTGCGCCAATGTGCAGTCATGTAGTGCCCAGTCTTGCACCATGCTGTACGTGAGCTGTTCAGTGTCATAGAATCATAGTCATAAAGTCATACAGCATGGCAACAGGCTCTTCAGCTCAACTTGCCCACGCCTACCAATATGCCCCATCCACAGGAGTTCCATCTGCCTGCATTTGGCACACACCCCTCTAAATCTCCCCTATTGATGTACCTACCTAAATATTTCAAGCATTGCGGTAGTGCCTGCCTCAACTACCTCCCCCAGAAGCTCGTTCTATACACCCACCACCCTTTGTGTGAAAACTTTACCCCTCAAGTACATACTAAATCTCCCCCCCCCCCCCCCCCCCCCCGACCTTAAACCTGTGGAGTGTTTTATCCATTTCTGTAGAACAGTTTGCCTGGTCTTGCTACAAGCTCCAGTCTCTCCGTCCACATTGTTTGATTATTCTGTATTTTTATTTCTATATTGCACTATACTACGGACTGACGCTAAACTGCATTTCGTTGTACCCATACTAGTATTTGTGCAATGACATTAAAGTTGAATTGAATTGTTGTTGGTGCTACATGTTTTTATACCCCCTGATAGAATAGACTATGCCATCTGCTAATACACTCTCACATGCAATAGTAAATGTCAGGCATTGATACATTCCCAGGCACACCGGCCTATCCTTTTATTAATATATTGTCAGATAGTATAGTATTTGTCATTTTATTAATATATCCTCAGACAAAATGTCATACTTTTTCTATTTGTATAATGTCAGACAGCGGAGTATTTCATGCCTTAGCATTCCGTCAAATGCACGATTCATGTGAAGATTAAAAGATATTCAGGGACGTTATTCATCAAAAGCAGTGGGAGATCTGGAACTCGCTCTCCGAAATGGCAATGGGGACAGTGAATGTAGGATTAACACTTGAAGTACTGCAAGTTAAAGGACTACGAACTGAGAGAAATAAGATTAACCCGACCATCTTCACTTCCGGCTAGAACAGACCCTGATGGGCCGAATGGTCTCTGCCTTTACAGGGTTCATGGTGATTTAATTATTGTTCACGTTTGGGTTCCAAGGACAAGCATTACCTCATCCTCAAAGATTGGCAATGAAACCATTGGCTAAAATAAATGCTCACCAACGCCTCTACTTCCTCAAGAGACTGAAGAAGTTTGGTCCGTCTCTCTAATAAATCTTACTACAAGTTAAGTTTCAATTTTAATTTGTAGATTTCAAGCATTGCGATAGTACCTGCCTCAACTACCTGCACAAATAGGCCCTTCGGCCCATCAACTCTGCGCCAACCGGTGATCACCCATACACTAGTTTAGTTTAATTTAGTGACTCACTCTATATTTTTAAGACAATTAGTTTATGTTTTGTTTAGAGGTACAGTGTGGAAACAGGCCCTTCCCATCCCCCCCCCCCTCCCCCCACCCCCCCCCCCCCCCCACCCCAGCTCCACGTCGACCAATGATCGTTCGTACACTCGTTCTATCCTTCACACTAGGGACAATTTACAGAAGCCAAATTAACCAACAAATCACAACATCTTTGGAACATGGGAGGGAACCGCAGTACCTAGAGAAAGCTAGCACACCCTTCCTCAAATATGGGGTCCACTACTGCTCACAATACTCCAAATGTGGTCAGACTGGTGCCTTATAAAGCTCAGCATTACATCCCTTGTTTTTATATTCTTCCTGAAAGAAATGTTAGCATTGCATTTGCATGCTCTTCCCAGAGAAGGACCTATCGCCATCCAATACAATCACTCTACTCTTATAAATCTCTAATCTACCTGTAAGTATGGACCTTCCCATTTGTACTTGAGTTGGTCCTGAATATTTTTATGTATGGTATATCTTGTCTGTTTAGATAGCACGCAAAACAAAGCTTTTAACTCAGTACATGTGGCAGCAATAAATCTAAACCAAAACCGTATTATATCGAATTTGACTGGATCGCACGCAAGCAAAAGCTTTTCACGGTATCTTGGTACATGTGACAATTATAAATCATCATTGTCATCATCATCATTGTTGCAAACATCAATGGGCACGGTGCCTTACAATGCTACGTACGACAGAGATCGAACCTTCTGCTGAAGTGTGGATGGCTGTTGGCTCGCTAGGAGCTCATCCGCCCTTTGACAGGTCTTGTTTTTGGTCCTGCTGGGGGTCCACAGCCCCCTCCTCACCTGGCAAACCAGGTGGGATAGACGGTTTAGTCGCCGACTATCCGGCCTTGGAGCAGATAGCATGGGATTACATGGTCCCCGAGGCAGGGGGAACTCCCCCCACCGACCTGACTGTAGGTAATAAACCAATACCTGTAAATGGGAATTGGTGCAATGCAAACAGCCAGCCGAAAAGCACTGGCAAAAATATTGGCCTTCCAACCAAATGTGACAGATTGGCGGTGAAATCAGATGAGGTGTAAATTACTGTATGAGTGCATTCTTCCCCATTCCTTTCTGAAGGGAATTGGCTGCTGGGGAAAAAAATGATTTAATTGTGCAAATAATAAAACTGAAGGCACCAGAAAGTATTCTAAAAGAGTCAGATATTGATTGAATAAAAAATATTATGACTTTGGAAGATGGATCAGATGGGATTTCCAGCAACCTCGTTCAATCTCGGAAATCTCATAATGACTTTTATGTAACACCATTACAATTCATTGATTGATATGTATAAATTAAAATTAATTGGATTTGACTCTTACGAACATACATTAGTGGAATTATGATCACTTTTCTCTTCCAGGTATCAGCACTTTTCTTAAAAGTCTGGTAACTCCAGAATAACCTTGTTTTCTCCTCCCAGTTTCTGGTCTGCTATGGATATAATAGTGATGGATCTCTTGTCTAATTGACTTCACTGTAGTCTTCTGAACTTCTCAGCTACTCAGCTAAACTATACTAAACTAAACTATACTAAACTAAACTAAACTAAACTAAACTAAACTAAACCTCCCCCCAGCCTCTTTTCCCAGTTTTCCCTCTGCCTCCCCCCCTCCCCCCCCCTCCCCAATCAGTCTGAAGAAGGGTCTCGACCTAAAACCTCACCTTGCCATGTGTGGAAAAGAACTGAAGTTGAGGGTTTATACCAAAGATAGGCACAAAGTGCTGGAGTAACTAAGTGTGAGCAGGCAGCATCTCTGGAGGAAAAAGAATGTGTGATGATTCAGGTCGGAACCATTCTAGAAACATAGAAACATAGAAAATAGGTGCAGGAGTAGGCCATTCGGCCCTTCGAGCCTGCACCGCCATTCAATATGATCATGGCTGATCATCCAACTCAGCATCCTTTCTCTCCATACCCCCTGATCCCTTTTAGCCACAAGGGCCACATCTAACTCCCACTTAAATATAGACAATGAACTGGCCTCAACTACCTTCTGTGGCAGAGAGTTCCAGAAATTCACCACTCTCTGTGTGAAAAATGTTTTTTTCATCTCGGTCTTAAAGGATTTCCCCTTTATCCTTAAACTGTGACCCCTTGTCCTGGACTTCCCCAACATCGGGAACAATCTTCATGTCTGAAGAAGGGTTCTGACCAAAAAAGTCACGCATCACTTTTCACCAGATATGCTGCCTGTCTCGATAGTGACTCCGACATGTCACCTATCCATGTTCTCCAGAGTTCATGATCATGTTCATAAGTTATGGGTGCAGAATTAGGCCATTCGGCCCATCAAGTCTACTGCAGCACTCAATCATGATCTGTCTTTCCATTCCATTCTCCTGCTTTCTCCCCGTAACCCCTGATGCGCTTACTAATTAAGAATCTGTCAAACTCTACCTAAAAAATATCCATTGACCAGGCCTCCACAGCCGTCTGTGCCAATGAATTCCACAGATTCACCGCACTCCGGCTAAAATTACTCCAGCACTTTGTGTTGAGTTCAGTAACCATAGATGGGCAGTTAAGAGTCTTTATTAGCTAATGCTAATGGAAATCTGATCTTCAGTTACCTTGGACCTAGAGTGAGCACTGATATACACTGTTTAGTTTAGTTTACTCTAATTTACAGATACAGTGCAAAAACAGGACCTTCAGCCCACTGAGTCCACACTGACCAACGGACCCCGCACACCAGGAATATCCGATACACTAGGGCCAATTTGTAGCCAATTAATCCACACACCTGTACAACTTTGGAACGTGGGAGGAAACCTTAGAACCCACAAATACCCTACGCGGTCACAGGACGAATGTACAAACTCCATACCGCCAGAACCCGTGGTCAGGATCGAACCTGGGTCTCTAGCGCCGTGAGGCAGCAACTCTACTGCTGGGCCACTATGCCGCTCGCTGCAAGAGAGGCAGTGATGTGAAATTCCTCTCACTCTTCTTCCTCAGTGACACATTGTGCTGAAACAATAACAGCCTGGTGTGCGTATGCAGGGAGAGAAAAATGCTGGGGGCAATTTTAAGAATTGAAAGCCCACCTCGTTCAATTGCAAGGGCAAGAGGTTAATGATTCCACCAGGTTTATTACTGCCTATATCTTGCTGTTAGCTTGAATTTTGGAAATTGCTTTCAGGCCGGCTGCCAACGTAGCAGACAGGGGAGGAAATTATCACTCCCTGACTGAGTGCAATGGGCAGTGAGGCAGGATTTCCCATTGAACTTTCAATTCACAAGTTCATAAGACCTAGGAGCAGAATTAG
Source organism: Leucoraja erinaceus (assembly GCF_028641065.1). Classification (NCBI taxonomy): domain Eukaryota; kingdom Metazoa; phylum Chordata; class Chondrichthyes; order Rajiformes; family Rajidae; genus Leucoraja; species Leucoraja erinaceus. The sequence continues at coordinate 21,973,962 of NC_073396.1, forward strand.
GCCATTTGGCCCATCAAGTCTACTCCGCCATTCAATCGTGGCCCTCTCAACCCCATTCTCCTGCCTTGTCCTCATAACCCTTGACACCCGTACTAATCGAGAATCCGTCAATCTCCGCCTTAAAAATAGCCATTGACTTGTCCTCAACAGCCACCTGTGGAAATGAACTCCACAGATTCACCACCCCCTGACTTAAGGAATTCCTCCTCATTATTTCAATTATATTACATTACTTTACAATTGCCATTCTAATTTTCATACAACAGAATAAACAAGACGATATCCTTCTTAAACGAAGATTACGGTTCTTCTGATGACATACGTATTTAAATAGTACAGATTTTTAATGGATTCCCCCTTTTTCTTTAACAAATGGTTGGCAAACTTGAGTAAAAGAAGGGGTGTGGTGGTGGGGAGACTCATTAGCGTAATTTATCCAATCTTTGGGAAGCTGATTAGTTTCAATGGGATAATTTATGAGAACGTCTATCGATGCTTCTACTTAGGATAATTCATGCTGATATTTAGGTTTTGGGATAATTATGCTAATATTGAGAAGCTGATTGGGTCTGTTGCTTCAAGTAAGAATGTCATTGCTCTCTCTGGAACATATGGTAATAAAACACTGGACTTGGGAGAATTTATGCAGTTCCTTGTTTCCACTCCACAATTTGTGTACATACTGGGTCAATATTTAGATCATTTGGGCTTATATTAGGAAGTTGGTGAGGTTCATTGGGGTAACATGTGAAGATTGAGACTCATCTGGATAATTTGTGCTAATTCAGAGTTTTCTGTGTATTGGAAGGAACTGCAGGTGCTGGTTTACACCGAAGATAGACAAAAACATGCTGGAGTAACTCAATGGGTCAGGCAGCATCTCTGGAGAAAAGGGATGGGTGACATTTCCGGTCGGGACCCTTCTTCTCCGTGTGTATGCCAGAGTAATGTGTGTCTTTCTGCTGACTGGTTAGCATGAAATAAAAGCTTTTCACCGTAACTCGGTACATAGGGCCACAGAGTCATAGAGTGATACAGTGTGGAAACAGGCCCTTCGGCCCAACTTGCCCACACTGGCCAATATGTCCCGGCTACACTAGTCCCACCTGCCTGTGCTTGGTCCATATCCCTCCAAACCTGTCCTATCCATGTACCTGTCTGACTGTTTCTTAAAAGTTGGGATAGTCCCAGCCTCAACTATCTCATCTGGCAACTTGTTCTATACACACACCACCCTTTGTATGAAAAGGTTACCCCACAGATTCCTATTGAATCTTTTCCCCTTCACCTTGAACCTAAGTCCTGATTCCCATACTCTGGAAAAGAGACTCTGTGCATCTACCTGATCAATCTATTCCGCTCTTGATTTTATACACGTGACAATAAACTAAACTGAACTGCATCCATAGAAACCGTTTACTTCCCCCTCTCGCTCCTGCAAAAACTTGAAGCTGATGGATTTGTTGACATGCTGGAGTGTGTTTACATACTGCTGCCGGGGCATTGTGCCAAACGTCAGCCTCTGAAGTTTATTGTAAGCGGGTTCCACGCGCCTTTTTAATGAGTTAAGACGTGGGTCGTTGCAAAGTGAAAGATTACAATGCACCGTCGCTTTCCTCCCTGTATCTGCACAGACATTACCGCCCAAACCTCTGAGTCATGAAGCAGTTCATTGAACAGATAAAATGTATGATGTCTCTCGATTCAGACATAATTAAAGGGAGCAAACATTCCCCATGGAATAGATTACGCAGTGAGCACGACTCTTTAACCCATTAGCTGTCCAGTTAATGTTGCACTCTCTTTCTTACAACTACCAAGCCATTAAATACTACTTTCTCCAAATAAGCTGCGACCAACATAGACTTGGGGGGCATTGTTTTTGTCTTTGCACTATTATTGTTTGTCTTTTTTATATTTTATATTTAATTTTAAATTGTATATGAAACACATTTAATTCGGGGTTACCTTCCGATATTCCAAAAATGATCCATTCTGCTTTTGGTACAAGTTTTATTTTAAATAATTTTGTGAAGATTTCAAATATTTTGTTCCAGAATTTTTGGATTTTTATACAAAAAACAAAAGAGTGCGCTATGGTAGCTTCTTGTGACTGACATTTATCACAAATGGGTGAGACATTGGGGAAGTTTATTTATTTTAGTTTTTGAATAATATAGTCTATGTAATGTTTTATATTGGATTAGAGTATGTCGTACGTTGATCGAGCATTTATGCACATATAGTAAGTGTTTATCCCAGCTCTCTTTTGAAATTTTTATAGCTAGTTCTTGTTCCCAGTCTCTTCTAATACCATCGGTTGTAGGTATTTCTATATTTAAAATAATGTTGTATAAGTATGATATTAGATTTGCTGATTCAGCCTTTGTCTTCATCCAATAACTCTGGGGACATGTTATGATAGTCTTTTGTGTATTTTTTCAGATAGTCACGGATTTGAAGATATTTAAAATAGCAGCCTGGTGTGCGTGGGGGGCAACTTACTTAATTACGGGCTAATAATGGGAAAAAAGCTTATACTCAAATTTTGGAAAAATGCTCCAATACCAATAATAAAAATGTGGATTTCAAACATGTTCGAAACACTACACTTGGAAGAGATGAGACTCCTCCTAGCAGGCAAAGCAGACCACTTCCAAAAGATGTGGTCTGCATTTATGGAACTATTACAAGCATAAGGTGCAATAGTAATTTAAAATATAAATGGTGCCAGGATCTGGTAACGGGGGATATAAAATTAAAAAAAAAATAGGTTGGTATATCCTTTTTTGCGGAGTTTTGTGTTACAATAGAGCGATTGTTTTTCCTTTTCTTTTTCTTTTCTTTCTAGAGCCTTATTTCCTTTCTTTAATTCCTTCTCTAACTTCTTCCCTAAGGGGCTTTCTTTCCCCAACACTTTCCTGCACCTTCACGATTCTTGTTTACTTTACTTACTTCTTTTATTTCTATCTTTTTTTAAAGCAAAAAAAAAAAAAAAAAAATTAAATTGTATATTTGTTTTTTTGAATATTTTTACATTCTCCAAAATAAGCTCTGACCTACATAGACTTGAGGCCGTTTTTGTCTTTGCACTATTAACGATTGTATATATATATATATCTATAGACATTATAATATATTATAACACAACAGTTCAGTATATATATGTGTGTGTGTGTGTCTGGCTGTGTATGTGTGTGTCTGTGTGTGTGTGTGTGTGTGTGTGTGTGTGTGTGTGTGTGTGTGTGTGTGTGTGTGTGTGTGTGTGTGTGTGTGTGGTGTGTGTGTGTGTGTGTGCTGTGTGTGTGTATGTGTGTGTGTGTGTGTGTGTGTGTGTGTGTGTGTGCATGTGTGTGGGTGTGTGTGTGTGTGTGTGTGTGTGTGTGTGTGTGTGTGTGTGTGTGTGAGTTTGTGTGTGTGCCTGAGTATATGTATGTGTGTGTGTGTATGTATGTATGTATGTGTGTGTGTATAAACATACAAAGGCACATAAATATGTGCATACAGACATAAACAAATACACATATGTATACATATATATACGGAACTGTTTTGTTGTTTATAAAGGCGTAGTTTACAGGGTACTATGTTTAGCTATCTGTTGTGCTGCTGCAAGTAAGATTGTCATCGTTCCCTTTCGGGACATGACAGTAAAAGACTTGATTCTTGAGGCTTAAAGAGATCAGGGGCGGCGCAGTGCGTGGTAGAGCTGCTGCCTCAGAGCCAGAGACCCGGGTTCGATGCTGTCTGTGTGTGGAGTTTGTACGTTCTCTCTGTGATTGAGTGGGTTTTCTCCGGGTGCTCCGGTTTCCCCCCATATCCCGAAGACGTGCGGGTTTGTAGGTTCATTGGCTTCGGTAAAATTGCCCCTAGTTTGTAGAACGCGGGATGACATTGAATTGGTGTGAACTGGTGATCGATGGTCGGCGTGGACTCGGTGGGCAGATTGGGGATGTTCCATGCTGTAGTGTATACTTCAAACAATCAATAGTTGGTCTTGACAGATACGACTCGACCCGTTGAGTTCTCCCTGCTGTGTATTTATTTTGTTGCCGCAACTATTATGTCTTAATATGTAGATTAGGAAAGGAGAAAGAACGAGTTAAGAGGGCAGAGCGAATCAAGAAACCTGAATCTTGACCAAAAATATAAAAAGTGCTGGCGGAACAGCGGGTCGGGCAGCATCTGTGGAGGGAATGGACAGGCAACGTTTCGGTTCGGGGCCACTATTCGGCGGGCGTGGATCTATAACAAAGGGTTAACAAATCCATAACAAAAGATGTGGTCTCGCCTGGAGAATGCTTCACCGTTTTAAATTCGGGTAGAGTCATAGATTCATACAGCACGAAAACTGGCCCTTCGGCCCAACTTGGCCATGCCGACCAAAGTGCCCCGTCTACGCTAGTCCCACCTGCCAGCGTTTGGCCGATGTCCCACTACACCCGATATCGGAACCCCCTAAGTCAGTCTGGAGAACAGTTCCGATATGAAACGTCGCCTATCCATGTTCTCCAGAGATGCGTCCAGGCCTGCATCTCCAGCACTTGTAGTTACTCCAGCACTTTGTGTCTTTTTTTTGTAAACCTGCACCCGCAGTTCCTTGTGTCCACTCTACCCATCAACCTATCCTCTCCATGTGCCTCTCCGAGTGTAAATAATCCTACTCTCTCATTTTTTGTTCTTATTGTAAACAGTGTACGTGCTGGAGCAGGTGGGCGGTGTGAGTCTCTCGGTTGTTGGGGCAGTCCATTGCCCGGAGTTTCTACCTCCCGGCCCCGCTGAGGCCGCGTTTGCCGACGACATCTCGGTTTCAGCTATTAAAATAAAAACCCCCATACAAATGGCAAAAAATAACATACATTTCCTCTCTCTATTTGTGCTGAAAAGCGAGACGTCTGCCGTTGACACTCAGTTCTTGATCCTAAACACAAACACACTGCAAGAAGGAGACTCTCTCCCTCTCTGACACACATTCTCTCTCCTTCGTCTCTCTCCCACTCTCCGCTTATCGCCGCCTCCCTCGGCTACTCCTTCACGCCATCCCCTTCCTTCTCTCCTCTTGTCTCTCTCCTTCGCCGAGCCTTTGCTCCACTCTCAGCGATTCTTTCTATCTATCTATCTATCTATCTATCTATCTATCTATCTATCTATCTATCTATCTATCTATCTATCTATCTATCTATCTATCTATCTATCTATCTATCTATCTATCTAGTCCCTCTATTATACAGAGTGTGTCCCTCTCTCTCCCCTCTCTCGCTGCCTCTCTTCCTCTGACACTATCCCTCTATAGTATACTGTGATTTTTTTTTCTCTCTCTCTGCCTCTATTATATACAATGATTTTTTAACTTTCATTCCGTGAAGCGGAGGGTGGGGGGGGGGGGGGGGGGGTATTTGGAGATTGGAAAAGCTGCCCCCTCTCCGCTGATTGGAGACAGGGGGCTGTGTAAGTGCCTTGATGCTCCCCCCCCCCTCCCCTCCTCTCCTCCCCCCCTACCCCCCCCCCCCCCCCCCCTCTCCCCCTTCTCCTGGTGCTGGCTGGCTGGAGTTACACGGGTCTGTATACCCTCCTCTCTTACCCCCCCCCCCCCCCCCCCCCCATCTCTCTCTCCCTCTCCCTCAATGGAGACAGGGAGGGAGTGGCGATGTAGCGGGGAGTCACCATTACTCCTCCTATTCAGGGGAGGGGAGAAGACTTAGAGCGTGTGTGTGTGTGTGTGTGTGTGTCTGCCTGCCTCTGCCTCTCCCTCTCTCGCTCTGTGTCGACTCAGCTTTCATCGCTGCTCTGCAGACGCCACAAGCGGACTCCCCGGTCAAGTCTCCGCCGGGCCCCGGATTCCTTCCTCATGCCCACTCGCAGGGATCGATGTCTGGCCGTCGGTGAGCCGCTGGCAGGATAAGAGACGGAGGCGGATTGTTGGCTGGGGAGGGGTGGGGAGGGGAGAGAGACGGACGGACACACAGACAGACAGACAGATAGGGAGAGGGACACACACACACACACACAGTCACACTGCGCCAAGCAGATGAGAGGAAAGCTACAAGACTGGCCGTGGAGAGCGGTTTCCAAATGACACGGCGCTGATCGCATCGCGCTGCCGGCCCGAGCCGTCTCCCCCCTCCCTCCGCTCCTCTCCCTCCTTCCCCTCGTTTGTTTTTCTCTCCCTTCCATCCCCCTCCCTCCGCCTTCCAGCACCCCCCTTTCCCCTTCTCCCCGTGTTTGTCTCCTAGCCCCCTTCTTCCTGCCCTCTGTCTCCAAAAACCTTTTCCTCCCCTCCCCACTGTCTCTAACCCCCTCTCACCCGCTCCCTCCTGCCTAACCTTCCCTCCCATCACCAACTCTCCCTCTCTCCATCCCTCCTCCCTCTCGCTCTCTCTCTCTCCCTCTACCTCCCTCTGTCATTTTCTCATCCATTTCCCCCTCTCTCCTTCTCTCCCCCTTTCTCCCTCCTTCACTCCCTCCTTCTCTCCCTCGCTCCTTCTCTCCCTCCTTCTCTCCCCTCTCTCCCTCCTTCCTCTCCTCCTCCTCCTCCTTCTCTCCCTTCTCCCCCCCTTCTCTCTCTCTCCTTCTCTCCTCCTCTCCTCCTCTTCTCTCCCTCCTCTCTCCCTCTCTCTCCCCCCTTCTCTCCCCCTTCTCTCCCCCCTTCTCCCCCCCCTTCTCTCCCCCCCTTCTCTCCCCTTCTCTTCTCTCCCTCCTTCTCTCTCCCTTCTCTCTCCCCCCTTCTCTCCCCTCTCCCCCCTTCTCTCCCCTTCTCTCCTCCCTTCTCTCCCTCGCTCCCCCTGTCTGTCCCCCGACGATGCTGCCGCGGAGGTTCCGAGTGCTGATCGCCACTGTGTTGCTGGTCGGGGGGACCATGCACATCCTGACCGACCTGCTGCCGAGGCTGGAGAAGCGGGCGGCGGCGGCGACGGCGGGGGAAGCCGGAGCGGGAGCGGGAGCGGCTGGGACCGGGGCCGGGGCCGGGGGAGGCGGCTGCCCCTGTCACCACCGGCCGCAGGGCTGGGACAAACACACTCTGCGGATCCTGCAAGACTTCAGCAGCAGCGACGCCGCTCCCGCCGCCGCCAACCGCAGCGGCAAGAAACTGGTGGGCGATGGTGCAGACCCCCGGTCCGCTGGAAACCTCACACCCTCCAAACTGGCCGCACTGTTCCACCACCCCATCTACCAGAGATCCGAGGCACCTCTCCGACCCCAGGATATACTCTTCAACGTCAAGTCGGACATCAGATTCAACCCCAAATCCGCCGCTCCCCGAGACTGGTGAGTGAGTTCCATCTTCCCCTTTGCTTCTAAACCACTTGCCCAGTACTGACAGGCCTGGACAGAGTGGATGTGGGGGGGATGTTTCCACTAATGGGAGAGTCTAGGACCAGAGGGCACAGCCTCAGAATGAAAGGACGCGCCATTAGAAAGATAGATGGATAGGAAAAGTTTAGAGGGATGTGGGCCAAACGCAGGCAAGTGGGACTAGTGTAGATGAGCTGCCAGGGGTGGTGCTGGAAGCTGATAAGATAGTGGTCTATATCCATATCTACTTCAACAGCACTTCCATGCCGACCAACATGCCCCATCTACACTAGTCCCACCTGCATGTGTTTGGCCCATATCCCTCAAAACCTTTCCCATCCATGTATGTACCCGTGGGAAAGTTTTACAGGGACATGGGGCAAACACAGGCAGGTGGGACTGGTGTCGATGGGGCATGTTGGTCGGCATGGACGTTGGGCTGTTTCCCTGCTGTATGAATCTATGGCATCGACCACGATGGTATCTGCCTCCATCACCACACCTGGCAGCTCATTCCAGTCACTCACCACTCTCTGTGTAAAAACAAAATCACATTGAGAGGTAATCTTATAGTGTACAAAATCATGGGAGAAATAGATCGAGTAGAGTAGGGGAATCGAGAACCAAAGAATATATGTTTAAGGTGAAGGGGGAAAAATATTTAATAGGAACCTGAGGGGTAACTTTTTAATACAAAGGGTGGTGGGAATGAGCTGCAGGAGGAGGTAGTTGAGGCAGGGACTATCATTTAGATACATTTAGACAACATGGTACATGGGTAGGATAGGTTTAGAGGGATATGGGCCAAACGCAGGCAGGTGGGGCTAGTACAGATGGGGCACGTTGGTCAGTGTGGGCAAGTTCCACACTGTATGACTATGACATTATTACGGAGATGAGGAGGAATTTCTTTGGGTGAATGTGGGATTCATTGCTATTCTCTCTCTGTCTCTCTCTGCCTCTCTCTCTCTCCTCCCTCTCCGGCTCATTGTCTATCGATGCCTTCCTTTGTCATTCCCTCTCCTGCTGTCTCTCTCCTTCACCTTGCATTTTCCCCTCCACTCTCTCTCTCAATCCCTCTCTACCCCTCCCTCCCCCCTCCATTCCTCCTCTCCTTCTAACTCTTCCTCCCTTCCCTGTCACTGCATTGTTAAGACCGAGATTGACAGATTCTTGAATAGTGAGAGTGTCAAAGGGTTCTGGGGAGAGGGCAGGAGAATGGGGTTGAGAGGGAAGTCAGATCAACCATGATTGAATGGCGTAGTAGACACGATGGGCTGAATGGCCTAATTCTGCACCTATGACATGAACTTTTGAACACATTCGGCCCATCAAGGCTATCCCCTGCCATCCCCCACTAACCTTCCATCAACTCCAACTACCACCCCCCACTCCCCCTCCATGTTCTTGAGGGGAATCATGAGGGGTAAATGCACAGTCTTTTACCCAGAGTGGGGGGAATCTAGAACCAGAGGAATATAGGTTCATGGTGAGAGGAGAGACATAGGAACGCGAGGGGCAACATTTTCACTCAGATGGTGGCGGGTATATGTTACGATCTGCCATAGGAGGCAGTTGGGGCAGGTTCTATAACAATATTTTTAATGACATTTGGCAGGTACATGGATAGGAGAGGGTTAGAGCAATATGGGCCAAACGCGGGCAGATGGGACAAACATAGATGGGGCATTTTGGTTGGCATGGGAAAGTTGGGCTGAAGGGTCTGTTACTGTGCTCAATGACTCTATGCTATTAGGACTCTAATTCCATTTTATTTTACCATATATTGCCATGAAGGGTGGTGAATGAGCTGCCGGAGGAGGTAGTTGAGGCAGGTACTATCGCAATGTTTAAGAAACATTTAGACAGGTACATGGATAGGATGTGTCTAGAGGGAGATGGGGCAAACGCAGGCAAGAGGGATTTATGTAGATGGGACATGTTGGTCAGTGTGGACGAGTTGGATTGAAGGGCCTGTTTCCACATTGTCTGATTCTATCTCCAGGACTATGCCCTTTTCACCCACACTGATCCCCATTTATTTCCCCCAAATTTCCCATTAATTCCCTTTTTTTCTATTGCTCAGTAGAGACAATTTACAGTGCTTACTTAATCTAAACAAATCCCATTTTACTCTCCATGTTCCCATCAATTACAAGCAAATCTACTGAATAAGGGTCCCCGATCCAAAACATCGCCTGTCCATTCGATCTACAGATGCTGCCTGACCCGCTGAGTTCCTCCAGCATTTTATGTTTAGATGAATCCTGCCAGTTCCACTGTTTGCATCATTGTATCCCTCTCGTTAGCGCATCTTCCCCGGCCAATGATGATCCATTATGGATTCCACCCTTCTTGAGGTCATCTGTTGATGGCCCTGATTTGTTCTGGCCTTTCCTCGCTTCGAGTTTATTCTCTCCCTGCCCACCTCTATTTTCAGTCTGATGAAGGGTTCAGACCTGAAACGTCACCTATTCCTTTTCTCCAGAGATCCTCTTATCGAGTCCACATCGCAGGATTAGTAATTGTTCAGCTAGAGCTGAACACACTTCTCGGCATCAGTATACAATGGCATCTTGCGCTTCTTGTGCGTGGCGGTGGAACGTTTGGTGGAAACAGGGCCGTGACGTGAACGCTCTTTCCTTGACCCCTCTCCAGAGGTGCGGCACTGTGACCCGGGTTTGATCCTGACCACGGGTGCTGTCAGTACGGAGTTTTACATTCTCGCCTTGATCGCTTGAGTTATTTCTGGGCGCTCTTGTTTTCTCCCACATTCCAAAGACGTACAGGTTTGCAGTTTAATTGGCTTCGGTAAAGTTGTAAATTGTCCCTAGTATGTGGGGTAGTGCTAGTGTATGGGGATCACTGGTCGGCATGGACTCGGTGGGGCAAAGGGCCTGTTTCCGCACAGTATATCTGAAACTAAGATGCTGCCTGACCCGCTGAGTTACTGCAGCATTTTGTATCTATCTTCGGTGTAAATCAGCATCTGCAATTCCTTCCCACACATTTACTACTTGCCCATCCACAACCAAATCTATTCTCTCCATTGATTCATGAATCGAGCTTTGCTCTGCTGGCACCCACCCACCCACACACTAGGAATAATCTACAGAAGCCATTTAGCCTTCCAGCATCGGGACGTTGGCGGTAACTGGAGCAGCCCAGAGGTAACCCTCGCCGTTACAGAGGGTGCATGCAAACTCCACACAGACACCACCCACAATCGCTGGAGCTGTGAGGCCCCGTCCTTATCAACTTGCACTACAGTGCCGCCCCATACACCTGTGGCATTCACGAGGGTTTGTGAGGAGAGAGTTGGGAGGGGCGTGGGTTGAGAATTGACCTCAACAAAGGCCAGACCATCACACAAACCAACCTCCCTTCCATTGACTCCATCGACACTTCACCAACATAAGGCCACCAACATAATCAAGGACCAGTCTCACCCTGGCCACCTCCCCATCTCCCCTATCCGATAAGTGTGAGAACGCATACCTCCAGATTCAGAGACAGTTTCTTCCAATGGGTTTCTTCCCGGCTGTTATCGGGCAACTGAATCTATTCGCTCACCAACTGGGTCCATCCTCTCACCTCTCATTTACCTCATTGGAAACCCTCAGACTATAATCGGACCTTGCACTAAACGTTATGCCCTTTATCCTGTATCTATACAGCGTGGAAGGTTTGATTATAATCATGTATCGTCTTTTCGCTGACTGGATAGCACGCAATAAATAGCTTTTCAATGTACCCCGATATACATGACAACAATATATGCTGCCTTCTGGAGTGTCGGCAGGAGATTCAAATATGCCATGAGGGAACTTTATTTAATTTAATGAGTGGTTAGAGTATGGGGGTGAGGAGAGTAGGTGGTGGCGGCAATTTGCACATGTGGGGAATAACCTGCGAGTAAAAGGATTGGAAAGGGACATGGCCTGCAGATGCTGGAATCTTGAGTAAAATACAAAGTGCTGGAGTAACTCAGCGGGTCAGGCAGCGTCTGTGGGGGATGTGGATAGGCTGCGTTTCTGAAGAAGGACCCCAACCTGAAACGTGATGGAAGGAACTGCAGATGTTGGTTTGCACCGAAGATCGACACAACATGCTGGAGGAGGTCAGCGGGTCAGGCAGCATCTCTGGAGATAAGGAAGAGATGATGTTTCGGGTCGGGACCCCTGTGTCAAGGGAAAGGGAAACTAGAGGCGTGAAAAGGTTCGAAGATCAAATGAATGAAGATATGAAAGGCTTTGCTTTGTTCTTTTCACACCTTTCATTCATTTGTTTTTTGTACATTTTCATACCTCTAGTTTTCCTCTCCCCTGACTCTCAGTCTGAAGAAGGGTTTCGACCTGAAACGTTTCTCCAGAGATGCTGCCTGACCCGCTGAGTTCCTCCAGCACCGTGTTCAGAAGAGAGACGGTTTGGGCAGGGTGTTCTTGCATAGAACCAGTCTTTTGGCTCGCCCCCTTCCTACTTTAGCCGTTTCCGTGATTCAGTCCGGATTGAGCATAGGGAGCGACGCAGCTGTAGAACGGTGACACAGCAGACTGTAGGCAGAGGCAAGTGGACTCACAAAGCACAATTATCATTCATTGACAGTAGAACTGCAGAGACTAAAAGCCCCACTCATGTTAAAGCTCTGCCCTCCAGCCCTTTGCCCCTCTGATCCATATCCATATCCCCTCCATTCACTGCACATCCAGGTGCCTGTCTAAACGTCTGCTAAACGCCACTATCGTATCTGCCTCTACCAGCGCCCCTGGCAGTGCGTTGCAGGAACCCACCACCCTCTGTGTAAAATAAAACTTGCCCCAGCACGTCTCCTTCACACATTGCTCCTCTAAACTTAAAACTGTGCAGCACGGTGGCGCAGCAGTAGAGTTGCTGCCTTACAGTGCCGGGGACCTGGGTTCAATCCTGACTACAGGTGCTGTCTGTACGGAGTTTGTACGTTCTCCCTATGACCTGCGTGCGTTTTCTCCGGGTGCTCTGATTTCCTCCCACACTCCAAAGATGTGCAGGCTTGTGGGCTAATCGACTTGGCCAAATTGTAAATTGTCCCTAGTGTGTGTAGGATAGTGTTAGTGTGCGGGGATCGCTGGTCGGCACGGATTCGATGGGCCGATGGGCCTATTTCCAGGCTGTATCTCTAAACTAAACTAAATCTCCTTTAAACTTTGCTCCTCTCAACTTAAAGCTGTGCTCTTTATCTTTTATCGGACTTTTTTGGACTGTATCTTGCACTGAACGTTATTCCCTTTATCCTGTATCTCTACACTGTGGACGGCTTGATTAGAATCACGTGTATCTTTCCACTGACTGGATAGCACGCAACAAAAACACTTCTTACTCTACCTTGTTACACATGACAATAATAAACTAAACTAAACTAAACAAATTGGACAAGTTTAGGTGGGGCATCTATGGTCAGCATGGGTGAGTTGGCACGAAGGGCCTATTTCCATGCTGTGTGATTCTGACTCTATAACTCACTGCCCGTTGGGGCAGAGACCCTCAAAAAGAACTTGACTAGTTACAAATGTGGATTGAATGATGAAATTGGGTTAGTCCGAGTGCATTTGATGGGTTGACATAAGTGCTGGAGAAACTCAGCTGGTGAGGCAGCATCTATGGAGCGAAGGAATTGGTGACATTTCAGGTGGAGACCCTTCTTCAGACTGACTGATGTGGATGGTGGGGCGGGGGGGGGGGGGGGGGGGGGGGCGGACGAGGAAAGGAAGCGGAGACAGTAGGCTGCGGGAGAGCTGGGAAGGGGAAGGGAAGGAGGGAGAAAGCAAGGACTACCTGAAATTGGTGCCTTCCTCTGTGCCTTTATTGCCCATGCTTTGATCCAAACTATGGAAACACAAGGAACTGCGGGAGCTGGAATCTTGCGTAGAACACTAAGGGCTGGAGTAACTCAGCGGGTTAGGCAGTACAGGGTATCTCTGGAGAACATGAATAGGTGACGTTTCACAGAGTGCTGGGGTAACTCAGCTGGGTCAGGCAGCATCTCTGGAGAACATGGATAGGTGACGTTTCGGGTTGGGACCCTGAAGAGGGCTCTTGACCCAAAACATCACTATTCGTTTTCTCCAGAGATGCTGCCTGACCCGCTGAGTTACTCCAGCACTTTGTGTTCTTGCCGATAATTACATTACTGCTCGCCACAAGGTTTTCTAAGATCTACTGAGAGAGGTTTAGAGTTGCTTTAAAGTGCGGCCTTCCCTCTCTGTGGCTGTTTCGTGCTTGTTGATTGCTTCTGTGTCTCGGTGTTGTCGGGGATGGAGAGAGAGGGGGGGGGGGGGTGAGGGAGAGAGAGAGAGAGAGAGGGTAGAGGGAGGGAGAGAGAGAGAGAGAGGAGGGGAGGGAGAGATGGGTGGATGGGTGAAAAAGCGTGGAGAGAAAGAAGGGAAGAGACAACATGAGAGAGGATAAATGGAGAGAGAGCGCGGGGGGAGGGGGAGAGGGAATGAGAGGCTGGAGAAGAGAGGGCTGTCAGTTTGAAGAGTGGAAGGAGCAGGCTCTGGTGGTGTAAGGCCATTGCTGTGACAAGCCTATTTTTGTTGTAGTTGCCCTTGGGGCAGTCCTGACCACGAGATAGTCACTCCTCACATCCCACAAGTAAACAACTATTGTTCATGCTTGCACCGGCCAACATCCTCTCCCTCCTGTACCAGCGACACCCCGACACTAGAGCACGGTGGATGGCAGTGTGTCTGCAGCTCTCCCCCTCTCTGTCACCCCCTCCCTGTCCCCCCCACACCCTGTCTCCCCCTTCTCTGTCTCCGTCTCCCCCTCACCGTCTCCCCTTCTCCATCTCTCCCTCTCTGTCTCTACCTCCCTATCTCCCCTCTCAGTTGCCCCCTCTCTGTCTCTCCCTCTCAATTGCCCCTTCTCTGTATCCCTCTCTCTGTCTCTCCCTCTCTCACACATCACCTTGGTAATGACAGCCTTTCATCTACAGTTCAAAATAAACAGTCATTTCTATCTCTCTCTCCCCCTGTATCTCTCTCTCTCTTTTCTCTTTCTCCTTCCCTATCTCTCTCTCTCTCTCTCTCTCTCTCTCTCTCTCTCTCTCTCTCTCTCTCTCTCTCTCTCTCTCTCTCTCTCTCTCTCTCTCTCTCTCTCTCTCTATCTATCTATCTATCTCTTTTTTTCTTATCTTTTTTTTTCTCTCTCTCTCTCCCTCTCTCTTTCTCCTTCCCTCTCTCCCTCTCTCTCTCACTCTTTTCACCCTCTCTAAAACCACATTTTTTTTTCTCCTTTTCAATTTACATGTAATTTGCCTATTATTTTAATATGTGGTGCCAAATATTAAACAAAAGACATTCGAGATGTGTAGCAAACTTGGATATTTTTTCCGGTCGTGAAATCCGGGAGCATTCTTTAACCTTCATGATATTGGAATCCAAGGACAGGGTTGAGGGACATTCCCTCTAGGCATACGTCCCATTCCCGGGATCATCACTTAGTAGCCATGTGCTCATACTCATACTTACTTTATTAGCCAACTATGTTTTGCAACATACGAGGAATTTGATTTGCACATTCATCTGAGCTTGAGTTTTGTTTATTGTCACGTGTAGCAAGATACAGTGAATAGCTTTAGTTGCGTGCTAACCAGTCAGCGGAAAGACTTTACATTGGATTGGATTGGATTCAATTTTATTGTCATTGCATTTTTCAGTGCAACGAAATGGTTTAGCCTGCAGTCATAACATAGAATAAATAACAAAACAAACACTCAACACAGTTTAAAGTCCCAAAGTCATTGTCTCTTCCCTCCTTGCTCTCCCTCTGCGCTGAGGCAATCCAGGCCTCCGATGTTGTGACCCCGCCGGGTGATGGTGTGCAAGTCCCGCGGCTGAACACGAGCTCCGCGAACGGGCCGGTTCAAACTCCGCGGCCCGGGGCGGTCGAAGCTGCCGAAGCTGCCGCCCTCCAGTCCAGCGGACGCAGCTGTAGTTTACAGCTTTACATGATTGAAATCGAGCCGTCCACAGTGTACAGGTACACGATGAAGGGAATAACATGAATAACGTTTCGTGCAAGATTAAGACCAGTAAAGTCCGATCAAAGATAGTGCAAGATTCTCCAATGAGGTAGATGGTCTCTCGTTGTTGTTAGGGTGGTTTAGTTGCCTGATGATAGTTACCTTCTGCTGGCAGCTCCATTCAACCACATTTGGTGGGGAGAGGTGACAGCATACTATTGAGGAACAATGAGGGATCTGCTTATTTGATTAGCAAATTCATTCCAGAAGGGTGCAAAATTGTGGACGCGACCCATACCATCACACAAACCAACCTCCCTCTCAGTCTGAAGATGGGTCTCGACACGAAACGTCGCCAATTCCTTCTATCCAGAGACGCTGCCTGTCCCACTGAGTCGCTCCAGCATTTTGTTTCTATGTCCCTTTCATTGACTCCACTTGCAGCTCATGCTGCCTCGGCAAGGCCACCTGTATAATCAAGGACATATAACCAAATCCCGGTCATTCCCTCTTCTCCCCTCCCCCATCAGGCAAAAGGTATATGTGTGAAAACGCATATGTCCAGATTCAGGGACAGCTTCTTCCCAGCTGTTATCAGGCAACTGAACCGTCCTCTCACCAACTAGAGAGTGGTCCTGACCTACCATCTACCTCATTGACGACCTTCGGACTATCTTTAATCGGACTTTACTGGATTTTATCTTGCACTAAACGGTATTCACAATATTCCTTTTATCGTGTACCTGTACACAGTGGACGGCTCGATTGTAATCATGTATTGTCTTTCCGCTGACTGGTTAGCACGCAACAAAAGCCATTCATTGTACCCCGGTACAAGTGACAATAAACTAAATGAAACTAAACTTCTCAATGTCATTCATCTAGTTTTCATCGAGAGGGAAGGGTTTGCAGTCAGACATTTGAATGGGCAAAAGAGTGCTTGGCCTTAAGTGCAGGGGAGTTTACTTTAGAAATACAGCGTGAAAACAGGCCCTTCAGCCCCACGCTGAGTAATGATCATCCCGTATAACCATATAACCATATAACAATTACAGCACGGAAACAGGCCATCTCGGCCCTACAAGTCCGTGCCGAACAAATGTTTTTTCCCCTTAGTCCCACCTGCCTGCACTCATACCATAACCCTCCATTCCCTTCTCATCCATATGCCTATCCAATTTATTTTTAAATGATACCAATGAACCTGCCTCCACCACTTCCACTGGAAGCTCATTCCACACCGCTACCACTGATTAGCACTATACTAACTATACTAGCACTATCCTACACACACTAGGGACAATTTACTATTTTACCAAAGCCAATTAACCTACAAACTTGTACGTCTTTGGAGTGTGGGACGAAGCCGGATCACCCGGAGAAAACCCCACGCGGTCACAGGGAGGACGTACAAACTCCGTACAGACAGCCCCCACTGCCAGGATTGAACCTGAGTCTCTGGCGCTGTGAGGCAGCAACTCTACCAGCAGTGGGCCCGTCTCTTTCTTTGTCTACTGACGTAGACGGATGGGTTTGACTTGTGAATCGTTTGTGTTTCAGGGCCAATGAAGAGGAGGGTTACGCGGCTGCTGGTAGTGAGACCGCCATTGACTCCTACCCCAACTGGTTAAAGTTTCACATCGGGATAAACCGCTACGAGTTGTATTCCCGCCACAACCCTGCGATCGATGGGCTGTTGGGCGACCTGGCTACTCAGCAGATCTCCAGTGTTGGTGAGCACATCTCCATTTCAATGCAGGTCCACCGCCGATTTTCCAGCTCCCTTGGTTCTGGAGCCTTTCTGGATTATCCGTTTTGCTGGACCAACCGAGAGGAGTCCAACGGTACCAGAATGGTCCACCTGGGCCGCTGGTTAGCTGGGATACCGGCCGGTAAACTGGGCCTCATAAGCCGGCTATGGGAATGGATCTGCCGGCTCCGGCGGGGCTTGAGTTCCAAAGTCCCGGCTACAGGGGGCAAACTCCACCCACCGATCGGACCCGGTGAGGTGGGTGGGGATTGGCCGCCTCACCACATTTGGTGCCACTTTTTCGGTGGAGCCTTTTTGGGGGAATTTCAAGTGCGCCCTCGTGATTTTTTCCGAAATAAAGCAGGTGGTGGACCATCAGGTACAGGAATATCGGTGGTGGACCTGTACTACACCTGTACTCATGTTACCCATCCCTATCACATCTTGCACTTGCAGCTTCTCCACGCCATCTGAAATCTAAACTTACCCATGTCAACCAACATGTCCATCTATACCAGTCCCACCTGCCTGCATTTGGCCCATATCTCTCTAAACCTATCCTATCCTTGTACCTGTCCAAATGTTTTTTAAGCGTTGTAATAGTACCTGCCTCTACTACCTCCTCTATCAGCCTGTTCCATATACATACCACCCTTTGTGCAAAACAAGTTGTCTCTCAGGTGCCTATTAAATCTTTCCCCCTCAACATAAGCCTGTGTCCTCTGGTTCTCGATTCCCCTACTCTATGTAAAAGACTCTGCGCGTTTGAAGAAGGGTCTGAAGTCGGGTTCTGACCCGAAACGTCACCAATCCTTTTTCACCAGAGATTCTGCCTTCCGCTGAGTTACTCCAGCACTTTGTATCTATCTTAGAGTCATAGAGTGATACAGGGTGGAACAGACACTTTGGCCCAACGTGCCAACACTGGCCACATGTCCCAGCTACACTAGTCCCACCTGCCAGCATTTGCCTCCAAACATGTCCCATCCTTGTTTAAGAGGGAACTGCAGATGCTGGAGAATCGAAGGTTACACAAAAAAGCTGGAGAAACTCAGCGGGTGCAGCAGCATCTATGGAGCGAAGGAGATAGGCAACGTTTCGGGCCGAAACCCTTCTTCAGACTGATCGGGGGCGGGGGTGGGTGGGGACAAGAAAGGGAAAAGGAGGAGTAGCCAGAAGGCTGGGGGATGGGAGGAGACAGCAGGGGGGCTAAGGAAGGGGAGGAGACAGCAAGGACTAACAAAATTGGGAGAATTCGATGTTCATGCCCCCGGGGTGCAGACTCCCCAAACGGAATATGAGGTGCTGTTCCTCCAATTTCCGGTGCTGCTCGCTGTGGCCATGGAGGAGACCCAGGACAGAGAGGTCGGAGGCGGAGTGGGAGGGGGAGTTGAAGTGCTGAGCCACCGGGAGGTCAGCTTGGTTATTGCGGACCGAGCGGAGGTGTTCGGCGAAACGATCGCCCAACCTCCGCTTGGTCTCACCGATATAGATCTGTGGATGTCCCATCCTTGTACCTGTCTACTGTTTCTTAAATGTTGGGATAGAATCTGCGTCAACTGTCCCTCCCCCCCCCGACGCAAATCTTCTGTGCATATAACCCATCTATTCCCCTCATGATCTTATACACCTCTATAACCTCACTCCTCATCATCCTGCGCTCCAAAGAATAAAGTCCTAGCCTGCCCAACATCTCCCTGTAGCTCAGGCCTCCGAGTCCTGGCAGCACTCTCATAGATCTCTGCACCCTTTCCAACTTAACAACATCTTTCGTATAACAGGCTAACCACAACCGAATAAAACACACTGCACTCATTACAGCACAGGAGCGGGCTCTGTGACCTACAATGTCTGTGTCGAACATGATGCCAAGAACAACTCTTATCTTCCTGCACATGATCCATATCCCTCCGTGCTTCGCATAAACACGCATCAATCTAAAACGTTTTTAAAATGTCCTAGCTCTAACATTTCCCTGTCCCCAGATTCTTAACTGGGAGCAGCACAATGACGGGTGCTGTCTGTACGGAGTTTGTACGTTCTCTCCATGATCTGCTTGGATTATTCTCCCGGTTCTTCGGTTTCCTCCCACACTCCAAAGACGTGTAGTTTCATTGGCTTCGGAATAATGTGAATAGTCCCTAGTGTGTGAGGTTAGTGGTAGATTGCGGGGATCGTGGGTCGAAGGGCCTGTGTCTGCGCTGTATCTCTAAACTAAACTAAATTAAACTAAACTGCTCTCTCTCTCTCTATTGCCGTCTGTATCTCTCATTTCCCTTTCCCGTGACTCTCAGTCTGAAGAAGGGTCTCGACCCGAAACATCATCCAAACCTTCTCTCCAGAGATGCTGAGTTAATTCAGCATTTTGTGTGTACCTTAAACTCCCTTGCACTTTAGGCCAATGTGCCACTTGCCTTTCTAACTAATTACTGCACCTGCCTGCTATGATTCATTCTCAAGAACAACTAGATCTCTCTGTTCCTTCACTCACCTGTTGTCTCTCTCTCCATGGAGATAATAATCAGTTTTTTTGGATTCCTCGTCCCAAAGTTCATATCCTCACACTTTCCCACGTTGAACTCAACTTGCCAAGTTTTTTCTCATGAGCCCAACCCATTTATATCCTGTTGCAGAGTTTTAATACGCTCACCGTAACTTGTCCTCTCCCCAACCATCATGGCATCGACAATCTCAGATACTTTACACATGCACCCCATGCTCCAGGATTTGCATATCAACCATAAACAACTGCAGGGAGTTGAGAACTGGTCCTTGGAGCCTGAGGAAGATATGTTTATTTCAAATGTTTTTTTTCTATATGATGTTTGATGTTGGATAGTATCGACGAGTTGGGACGAAGGGCCTGTCTCCGTGATGTATGACTCTGTGACTCTATCGTAACCTATGGAACCTCATTCCATGCCAACACTTTTACGCGAATAAGGGGCATCGAGTTGCTGCCTTACAGCGCTGAAGATTCGGGTTTGATCCTGACTCTGGGTGTTGTCTGTATGGCGTTTGCATGTTCTCTCGTTGCATGTGACCACCTGGCTTTCATCTGCGTTGCTCTGGTTTCCTCCTACATTCCAAATACGGGCATGTTTGCAAGGTTAATTGGCCTGTAAAATTGTCCCTAGTGTGTGAGATAGAACCAGTGTACGGGGTGATCGCTGGCTGGCGCTGGCTCAATGGGTAAAGCACCGTTGCCAAGCTGTATCTTTTTAGTTTGGTTTAGTTTAGCTTACGGATAAAGCCTGGAAACCAGGCCCCTTTGGCTCACCAGGTCTCTGGCGCTGTAAGGCAGCAACTCTACCGCTGCACCACCGTCTCACGCATCTCTATACTAAAAATCCAGGGGATGATTGGGTTAATGTATGAGGAACGTGTGATGGCTCTGGGCCTGTACTCACTGGAGTTTGTAAAGATGAGGGGGAGCGCGATGGCATTGAAACCTACCCAATAATAAAAGGCCTAGATGGGACCAGTGTAGATGGGGACATGTTGGTCGGCATTGGCAAGTTGGGCCAAATAACCTGTTTCCATGCTGTATGACACTATGACTAAGTGGTTGTGATAAGGAATGGACTTTTGGAAGGGCATTCAAAGGAACGTGCAGAAGTCAATTGGACACCTACTTGATGGGAAAGTTATGAGGCCACAGGGAATGGGAATGGGACTGGACTAATTGAATAGCTCTGCCAAGGCGGCAGCAAACTCGTTTGACTAATTGGCCTCCTTGTGCGCTGATCGAGCGGTGGAACAGGACAATTATCCAATTGCATTACAAGTTTATAGGTCGGTCTTTATACTCTTCCATTCAATCCCCTCTAATAGTAGTCTTAATTAGCAACAAACGTGCGTGACTTGCTTTAACGTTATAAGCAATCATATTAAGTTACAATCTGATCATATTTTCATAAGCAAATATCCCTCCCCCGCCCCTTTTTTCCAATTTAATGTCAAGGCCTCTCCACTGTATTGGTTTCAAATACAGAGCCCCAGAGTAATACAGCACAGAAACAGGCCCTTCGGCCCAACCTGCCCATGCCGACCAGGGCGCCAATCTACACCAGTCCCACCTGCCCTGCGTTTGGCCCATCTCGCTCCAAACCGCTCCTTTCAATATACCTACGCATATGTCTATTTAATGTGTTTATAGTACTTGCCTCAAATACCTCTTCTGGGTGCTCGTTCCATATACCCACTGCACTATGTGTGAAAAAGTTGCCCATCAGGTTCCCATTGGGCACGTCTGGTTCTTGATCCCCCTACCTTGAGTAAAACACTTTGTGCATTGACTCTGCCTATTCCCCTCATGATATTATACCCCTCGTCCAGATGATTCTTCAATGTTGGTAGTTTCCCACCACCTCTTCAAGCAGTGCGTTCCATATGCCAACCATTCACAAGGTGAAAAAGTTCCTCCTTAGATTTTCTCCAAATCATTCACCCTTTACTGTAAACCTGTCCCCTGTAATGATAGGTAACCACTCTATGATGAAATGTTTCTTAATATAACCTAATCTATGTGCTTCATTATCTTGTACACCTCTATCAGGTCTTCCCTCAACCTACTCTGCTCTGAGGAAAACCAAACTCAGTTTAGTTTAGAGATACAGCGTGCAAACAGGCCCTTTGACCCACTTGAGCCCACCCCGACCAACGATGACGTGTGGACTAGTTCTATATTATCCCACTTTTCACATCTACTCCTGACACACTAGGAGCTATTTACAGCAACCAATTAGCCTACAAACCCGCTTGTCTTTGGAATGTGGGAGGAAAGTGGAGAACCCGGAGAAAACCCCCGCAGTCAGGGGAAGAATGTACAACTTCTGTACAGACAGCGACCATAGTCAGGATTATCCCCGGGTCTCTGTCACTGCTACAGTCGCGCCATTGTGCTGCATCTCTTCCTTCTTCATCACCCCATCTACGTGTGCTGCAACCTTTATTGGTCCTTGGACATATACACCAAGTGTTCCTTGTTCCCCAACACTCCCCTGGGCCCCACCATTTCATTCTTATTTGACCTCCTAAAGTGCTTCACCTTGCTCTGATTGGGATGAAATTCCACCCGCCCTTGCACTGCCCATCATGCCGACTGATCAATAACATCCTGTAGCCTACAACTGTTCACAACACCAACAATCATGTCATCTGCAAACTTACTAATTATACTTCCTGCATTCACATCCAAATAATCTGTGTACCACATGTAGTGAGGATCCTAGCACTTGATGCATCATTGGTCACGGTGGTGCAGCTGGTAGAGCCGCTGCCTCACAGTGCAGGAGTCCCGGGTTCGATCCTGACTACGGGTACTGTCTGTACGGAGTTTGCACGTTCTCCCTGCGACTGCATTGGTTTTCTCCGGGTGTTCTGATTTCATCCCACACTCCAAAGACGGCACAGGTTCGTAGGTTAATTGGCTTCAGTAAAATTGTAAATTGTCCGTTGTGTGTAGGATAGTGCTAGTTGTGTGGGAGATCGCTGGTCGGCGCGGACTCGGTGGGCAGAAGGACCTGTTTACCGCGCTGTGTCTCTAAAGGCTACCATTCAAGCTGGAGAGGGGACCAGAGTTGGTGGCGGAATTATTTGGAGATAGAGGAGTAAGAATGCAAAAGGCATGATATATTTAACTATAAAAGCAAAAAAGGTTCAGAACAGGATTGTTCAAGTTAAAGGGATAAAAGTAGCCAAAACCAGTTGGAACTAAAATATAGATCAGATGTCGTGAGAATATTAGTATCCCACATGAGCAGTTGGAGTTTCCAAGTACATCATTCAAACTTTAGAGGATACGGAGACCTGGCATTGCTTTGAGAAAGATGTTGGTGATATTGCTTGTCAATGGTTGGGGTTATGGGTTGAAGAAGGAAGTAGAGCAGACTTGAAAATTGGGCTTGGAAATGTGGTCATAGAGTCATACAGCGTGGAACCAGGCCCTTCGGCCCAACTTGCCCACACCGACCAACATACCCCACCTACACTAGTCCCACCTACCTGCATTTGGTAAAAATTGTAAATTGTCCCTAGTGGGTAGGATAGTGCCAATGTACGGGGTGATCACTGGTTATTGCGGACCCGGTGGGCCGAAGGGCCTGTTCTCGTACTGTATACAAAGTCAGGCAGCATCTAAGGAGAGAGAAATAGTCCACATTTCGGATATAAGACCCTACAAACCCGCACATCTTGGGGATGTGGGAGGAAACCGGAGCTCTGGAAACCCATGCAGTCACAGGGAGAACATGCAAACTCCACACAGGCAGCACACAAGGTCAGGATTGAACCCGGGACATGGGTACTGTGAAGCAGCAGCTGTTGTCAGCTTCGCCCCCAGTCCCACTCTTCTTAGGAGTGGGTCTCACCCCGAAACGTCCTCTGTCTATTCCCACCACAGATGCTGCCTGACCTGCTGAGTTCATGTTCATACGAAGGAGTTCTGAAGAAGGAACTCGACCTGAAACGTCGCCTGTCCATTCCATGCACACAAAGAAAGACGCAATGTGCTGGAGGACACAACTCAGCGGAGTCAGGCAGCTTCACTGGAGAGCATGGCTAGGGGACCCTTCTTCAGACCCTCCAAACAGGAGATGCTGCCAGACCCGCTGAGTTACTTCAGCACTTTGTATTTTACATACGAATCAGTCACATTGATTGCAACAGCTTCCAATTAAATGCATCTCCTTTTTCACTGCAATGAATAATTTCACTAAAAAAACAGAGACACTATGACTGCTAAAAGGAGATGCATGTTGATTGCCTGCAGCCAGTTAGACAACCTTGGGTAACACCTTAGCAATGACTGCGTTTCAGTGGTATAATAATAGCCATGTGATAGATAGGAAATGGGAGTTTGGTTGCATTTCAATCAGGGAATTATAATTTCACAACATCCCACAGGAGCCCAGGTCACAATGCTATCTGATAGAAGAGGTTGCTTTTGTGCCTTTGAATTAAAAAATAAATTAGAAGTGTGCCACAGTTATAATGAGAAATTGCAGAGAGTTGTGGATGCAGCCCAGTCCATCACACAGACCAGACCAGACTCCCCACCATTGACTCCATCTACACATCACGCTGCCTTGTAACAGCAGCCAACACAATCAAAGGCTTGTCCAATCCCGGTCGTTCCTTCTTCTCAACGCTCCCGTCTGGCAGGAGAAACAGAAGCTTGAAAGCGCGCACCACCAGACTCAGGAACAGCTTCTTCCCCTCTGTTGTGAGAATACATATCTCCAGATTCAGGGACAGTTCCGTCATAGCTGTTATCCGGCAGTAAAACAGGACTATCTTTAATCAGACTTTACTGGACTTCATCTTGCACTAAACATTATTCCCTTTATCCTGCACGTGTACACTGTGCATGGCTCGATGGTAATCATGTATAGTCTTCCCGCTGAATGGATAGCACACAACAAAAAAGTTTTTCATGTATCTCGGTACACGTGACAATAAACGATACTATCTGATGTTATCAGGCTTCTGAACGTTCCTTCCATAAGCTGGGGTACTGTCTGATTCACCTCCACCCCATTGTGGACATAGAAACATAGAAACATAGAAAATAGGTGCAGGAGTAGGCCATTCGGCCCTTCGATCCTGCACCGCCATTCAATATGATGATGGCTGATCATCCAACTCAGTATCCTGTACCTGCCTTCTCTCCATACCCCCTGATCCCTTTAGCCACAAGGGCCACATCTAACTCCCTCTTAAATATAGCTAATAAACTGGCCTCAACTACCTTCTGTGGCAGAGAATTCCAGAGATTCATCACTCTCTGTGTGAATTTTTTTTTTCTCATCTTGGTCCTAAAAGATTTCCCCCTTATCCTTAAACTGTGACCCCTAGTTCTGGACTTCCCCAACATCGGGAACATTGGACTTTGTCTCTGGAACTGATGCGCTACAATGCTGAGATCTGTATTCTGCACTCTGTATCTTCCCCTTTGTTCTACTTAAGGTACTTGAGTTTGGCTTGATTGCATCTACGTATAGTATTATCTGATCAGATTAGATACCATGCAAAACAATCCTCGATAAATGTAACAATAAGAAACCTAAATATGATGTAGATTCTGGTTTACAGAAAGGACACAAAGTGCTGTTATAACTCAGCGGGTCAGGCAGCATCTCTGGAGGACATGGATAGGTGACATTTCAGGGCTGGACCCTTCTTTAGACTTAACTAGTTTAGTTTAGTTTATTATTGTCATGTGTACCAAGGTACAGTGAAAGGCTTTTAGCTGTGTGCCAACTAGTCAGCGGAAAGACAATACATGCTTACAATCAAGACAATGATTACCAGAAGCTGATTTGGTCCGAACCTGATTTGTTCTGGGTTTAGCTCAAAGAGTCACCTATCCATGTTCTCCAGAGATGCTGCCTGACGTGTTGAGTTACTCCAGTATTTTGTTCAGAGTTTAGAGACACGGTGCGGGAACAGGCCCTTTGGCCCACCGAGTCTGTGCCGACCAGCGATCACCCCGTACACTAGCCCTATCCTACACACCAGGGACATTTTACAAAATTACTGAAACCAATCAACCTGTCAACCTGCACATCTTTGGAGTGTGGGGCGAAACCGGAGCACCCGGAGAAAACCCACGCAGTCACAGGGAGGGCGTACAAACTCCGTATCGACAGCACCCATAGTGAGGATCCAAGCCAGGTCTCAGGCACTGTCAGTCTGCAACTATACTGCCCTGGCACCCTGCCGCCTTACCCTCTAGATGTATATTCGTTAGATCCCCTATAGTTGTTTCCATCCTCTCTCTAGGATTCATCCGCCAGCATAATCAAGGACAAGTCTCACTCCAGTCACTCCCTCTTCTCCCCTCCCCAACAGCCAAGTCTTACAGAAGTGTAACACTTGCTATGTAGCTATTGGAGACCCTCAGACTATCTTTAATCAGACTTTATTGGGCTTTATCTTGCACTAAACGTTATTCCCTTGATCATGTATCTGTACACTGTGGACGGCTCAATGGTAATCATGTATAGTCTATCCGCTGACTGGTTAGCATGCAACAAAAGCTTCTCACTGTACAGGTGACAATAAACTAAACTAATCACCTTGCTCCACCGCTGCCGAGAGCAGTACGCCCTCTGGGTAGTTGTGAGCCAGCATGTACAGTTCTCTGCAGTCTGATCAATGAGTTTTGTTCTCTACAAATATATCAGGGCAGGTCTGGGCTCCTTTGCCCCAACAAGCCTGTGCTGGTGTTTACTTCACGTTCCTTCTCACTTCCCTCCCTCCCTCCCATCCTCCCACCCTGTCTGTCTTCCCTGCGTCTTTACCCCCGCCACCCAGCTGATAAATGGTTAGGGGTTCAGCTCCGCCCCAGCCCCCCCCCCCCCCCCCCATCCCTGTGGGGGAGAGCTTCATCCTCCCCTGCGCACTCTCCCAAATTCCTCCCCGGACCGTTCCTGACAAGTCGAGACAAACGCTTCTCCGTGCTTGCCCTGTCAAACCTGTTTGTTGTAGAGCACGTCACTGCCAGGATGACACGGTGGCACAGCGGTAGAGTTGCTGCCATACAACAGCGCCAGAGACCCGGGTTCCATCCTGACTACGGGTGCTGTCTGTACGGAGTTTGAACATTCTCCCTGTGACCAAGTGGGCTTTTTCTGGGTGCTCCAGTTTCCTCCCACACTCCAAAGACGTGCAGGTTTGTAGGTTCTCAGCGGGTGCAGCAGCATCTATGGAGCAGAGGAAATAGGCAATGTTTCGGGCCGAAACCCTTCTTCAGACGAAGGAGGGTTTTGGCCCGAAACGTTGCCTATTTCCTTCGCTCCATAGATGCTGCTGCACCTGCTGAGTTTCTCCAGCTTTTTTGTGTACCTTCGATTTTCCAGCATCTGCAGTTCCTTCTTAAACAGGTTTGTAGGTTAATTAGCTTTTGGTAAAAATTGTAAATTGTTCCTAGTGTGGGATAGTGCTTGTGATCGCTGGTTGGTGTGGACTCGGTGGGTCTGTTTCCGCTAAAGTTTAAAGTCAGGCAGCTTCTGTGGAGAGAGAAATTGTCCACATTTGGGATATAAGACCGTTTTGGGTCAGGACCCTCCGTTAGACTGATGCACCAAACCCGCACGTCTTTGGGATGTGGGAGGAAACCGGAGCGCCCAGAGGAAACCCACGCGGTCACAGGGAGAACGTTCAAACTCCACACACAGGCAGCACCTGAGGTCAGGATGGAACCCGGGTCTCTGGCGCTGTGAGGCAGCAGCTCTAAAAGCTGCGCCGCTGTGCTGCCGCCTTGAAAAGCAAGTACGTGCAAACTCCACACTCCAAACAGTACCCAAGGTCAGGATCAAGCCCAGCACAGACAGTGTGGGCAGAAGGGCCCGTTCCTGAGCTGTACTGTTTTATATTCAATGCAACAGAGGACGGGGTTTTGTCTGACAGAGGAGAGGTAACGTCAAGGACTGACACCATTAGAGCGTTACATAAATTGTCTGATATGAAATCTGATCAGTCGGCTGCTTACTTGTCGCCCTATTTTGCTCCACTGATTTCTCCAGAAATATCCGATGTGTCTCTGGTTAATTCAAGATGACATTCTCATCATCAGAGAACAGAGTACAGATTGCTTTTCTCTCCCCTAAGGTCAGCTGTTAATATTATCCGGTACATACAATGAGAGAAAACCTGCTGTAAATCTGTGGAACCCTGCAGACAGTGGCAATCTCTTCCCACGGTGGCTGAGGGAAGATAAGAGATTATGTACACTGGCGAGATGCCAGGATTAATTGGCTCTTGATATGAAAATCTATATTTTCATCTTAATATGGCTAGCATCTAGAGGACAAAGCAGAGATTTGATCTGATCGGGGCGAAGAATTAATTCCTCCCATCAGTGTTGCATTGTATGCCATCTGTAGACCACGGTGGCGCAAAGGGTGGCATAGTGGCGCAGCTGGTAGAGCTGCTGCTTCACAGCACCAGAGACCCAGGTTCCATCCTGACCTTGGGTACTGTCTGTACGGAGTTTGCACGTTCTCCCTGCGACTGCTTGGGTTCCAGGATGATGTAGGATAGAGCTAGAATGATCGGGTGATTGCTGGTCAGTGTGGATTCGATGGGCTGAATGGCTCGTTTCCACACTATATATCTCTAAAAACTAAAAGGCTAAAAAAATGAAAAGGAGACTAAAGGGAGAGGAGAGGAAAGGAGTGAAATGTGAAGGGCAGATATTGTTCATAAATTCATGTTCATCAATTATAGGATGGTTAAGAATTAGGCCATTCTGCCCATCAAGTCTGCGCCACCATTCAATCATGGCTGATTTGTCTTTCTCTATTCTCCTGCCTTCTCCCCATAACCCCTGACACCCGTACTAATAAAGAATCTGTCATTCTGTAAAAATACCCAATTACGGCCTTCACAGGCGTCTGTAGCAATGAATTCCACAGATTCTCCACCCCCTGTGTAAAGAAATTCCTCCTCATCCTCTTTCTAAAGGTATGTCCTTTTATTCTAAGGCTGTGCCCTCTGGTCCTATACTCTCTATTGGAAACATCCTCTCCACATCCACTCTATCCAGGCCTTTCGCTATTTGATGTTTCAATGTTCATCCTAAACTCATATCAGGGACATTTCCTCTCTTTCCTCTCCCCCTGGCCTCTACTATAATCAGTCTGAAGAAGGATCACAGCCTGAAATATCGCCTGTCCATTCCCTCTCCCGATGCTGCTCGACCCGTTGAGTTACTCCGGTGATTATGAAAATCCTGAAAGAGATGGGATTAGTTGGAGTTTGAGTTTAATTTATCGTCATGTGAACTAAAGGTACAGTGAAAAACCTTTGTAGCGTGCTAACCAGTCAGCAGAAAGGCAATACATGATTACAATCGAGCCTTCCACAAGTCGATCACTATCTACCTTTGGCGTTGTGGAAATGCAAGCCACTTTCCTAAATTCTCGTCGCCAAATGCCAGTTTGCATTTTGAATGAAGTGTACGTTTTAGTTGACCGCCCATTTGCTTTTCACCTCACAGCGATGAAATCTGGAGGCACTCAGCTGAAACTCATCATGACGTTCCAAAACTATGGGCAGGCCCTTTTCAAGCCGATGAAGTGAGTACATTTCATTGTTATCCCTCTATGGCCACTACAGCTGCTGGACGGTAAATGTGAATGATCTTTAAACATGCCTCATTGATGCCACTCCGAATAATCCTTGTGTTCCTTTTGCCAAACAAACCTCTTTTTACACTCAGACTCTCAGTCTGAAGAAGGGTCTCGACCCGAAACATCACCTATTCCTTTCCTTCAGAGATGCTGCCTGTCCCACTGAGTTACTCCAGCACTTTGTGCCTATCGCTTTACACCGGTGTATAAGATCATGAGAGGGGATAGATCGGGTAAAAATGCGCAGGCTGTGACTGCCCCCTACCACGCATGAACTTACCGAGAGAGGGGAAACGCTGGCAAACATCCCCAGTGGACTCTCTCTCCGGGACCTCGGGGCTCTGCCTAATTCAGCTGCTACAATCCGAAACGTTGCCTCCCCCTGGCGTGAGGCAGTGTCACGCTTCACGGCACACGGGGACTGGATGTCCTGAGCTTGTGTAGCTCAATTCATTCATTCGCGTGAAGCCCATATGCTGGCAGAGGCTGTCAATTCCCACCGACTATTCCCACTGGCTATTGAACACTACAAACAGCCAGTTGACCTTGAACTACAAACTGCCTTGGGTGCACTAGGGACCTCGGGCTTTTAGCTATGGCTGGAGAAAGGCAGAAAGTGCTGGAGTAACGCAGCGGGTCAGGCAGCATCACTGAAGAACATGGATCGGTCTCGTTTGGGGTTGGGACCCTTCTTCAGTCCGATTGTAGTCGGCGGATTCATTTCAATGATTCAAATGATCCAATGGAATTGAATCATGGATCAGAACGTGGATAGGTGACATTTAGGGTTGGGACCCTTCTTCGGACTGATTGTAGTAGAGAGGAGTAATATTTGGCACCAAATTATTTGTTTTGTTTAGAGATACAGCAAGGAAAGGCCCTTTGGCCCACCAAGTCCACGCCGACCATCGATCACCCGTTCTCACTAGTTCCATGTGATCCTACTTTCGCATCCACTCCCCACACACACTGAGGGCAATTTACAGAGGGACGGTTGACCTACAAACACACACGTCTTTGGGATGTGGGAGGAAGCCAGAGGAAACCCAAGCGGTCACAGGGAGAACATGCAGACTCCACACACAGACAGCACCCGAGGTCAGGATCGAACCCGTGTCTCTGGAGCTGTGCAGCAGTGCCTCTATTATCTTTTTCACTGTGCTCTCTTAAGGAGAACCATGAAGGGTTATCAACATGCAGTAACAGATCCTGCAACTTAAAATAAGGGGCTGTTACTTCAAAAGTTGCAAGATATAAATAAGCAAACTTGCGGAGATATCCATGGTGACCTTGTTACTGAGATTATCACAGAGCTTCTGTATTTGTACAGGTTATCAGTCAGGAATGAAGGAATTGAACACCCTATCTGCTGGGAATGTATGCCAGGTTAATGTTTACTTCACTGGCCACTGTGGACATTGATGTAACTTCTTTCTTCGGCTCAGTGTTTAAAGCCACCTTTTAAAAGGATATGGGCCAAACGCAGATCAGTGGGTGGACCGTAAGGAGGGCATATTAGTCACCGGGGACGGGCTGGGCTGAAGGGCCTGTTTCCGTGACTCTATGACTATAATTAAATATTTATGATTCAATTATACTTTATTGCCACATGTACCTAGGTGCTGTGAAATGCTTTGTCCACCGAAAGTTCAGCGAACAGTCCTGCCTACTGCTTGCCGCCACACGTGGCAGCAGTCCGTCCCCCTCCCCCAACCCCACCATTCAGATAATAATCTGCCTCCTTGTTCTTGCCGCCAAAGTGGATAACCTCACATTCTTCTACATTATACTGCATCTGCCATGCATCTGCCCACTCACTCAACCTGCCCAAGTCATCCTGCAACCTCCTTGCTTCCTCTTCGCAGTTCACACTGCCACCCAGCTTCGTGTCATCTGCAAATTTGCTAGTGTTACTTTTAATCCCATCATCTAAAACGTTAATATATATTGTAAATTGTTTGAGGCTCCAACACCGAGCCTTGCGGCACGCCACTCGCCACTGCCTGCCATTCCGACAGGGACCCGTTTATTCCTACTCTTTGTCTCCTGTCTGCCAACCAATTCTCTATCCATGTCAATACCGTACCCCCAATACCATGTGCTCTAATTTTGCCCATTAATCTCCTGTGTGGGACCTTATCAAAGGCTTTCTGAAAGTCCAGAAACACCACATCCACTGGCTCGCCTTCATCCATTTTATTTGTCACATCCTTAAAAAATAACAGAAGATTAGTCAAGCATGATTTCCCCTTCATAAATCCATGCTGACTTGGACCAATCCTTTTACTGCTATCCAAATGCGACGTTATTACATCTTTAATAATTGACTCCAGTATCTTCCCCACCACCGATGATCTATAATTCCTTGTTTTCTCTCTCGCTCCTTTCTTGAAAAGTGGGATAAAATTAGCTACCCTCCAATCTACAGGAACAGATCCTGAATCTATCGAAGATTGGAAAATGATCACCAATACGTCCACAATTTCCAGAGCCACCTCCTTGAGTACCCTGGGATGCAGGCCACCAGGCCCTGGGGATTTATCAGCCTTCAGTCCCATCAGTCTACCCAATATTATTTCTCGCCTAATGCAATTATTTTTTCAGTTCCTCTGTCTCCCGTACATCTGGGAGATTGTTTGTACCTTCCTTAGTGAAGACAGAACCAAAGTATCTGTTCAACTCTTCTGCAATTTCCTTGTTCCCTATAATAATTTCATCTGTTTCTGCCTTCAAGGGATCCAAATGTGTCTTTACTAATCTTTTTCTCTTAACATATTTTTTCTCTTAACATATGGGCCAAATGCAAGTCAGTGGGTGGACCGTGAGCAGGGCATATTAGTCACCAGGGACGAGCTGGGCTGAACGGCCTGTTTCCGTGCTGTGTGACTATGACTATAATTAAATATTTATGATTCAATGATATTTTATTGCCACATGTACCTAGGTGCAGTGAAATGTGTTGTCACCAAAAGTTCAGCGAACAGTCCTATCTACTGCTTGCCGTTGCACGTGGCAGCAGTCTGTCCCCCCACCCCACCCCACTGTCGGGTCTCCCTTTGTTCTCGGCGTCCCCCCTCCCCCCCACCCTGTTTGAAGTACAGCCACCTCTGTAAATCCCATTCAGTGCACAGCAAGCTCTCACAATCGTGAGAAGACAACATCATTGGATAAGAAGGGTCTTGATCTGAAACGTCACCTATTCCTTTCCTCCAGAGATACTGCCTGACCCGCTGAATCTGCAGTTCCATCCGACATCATTGGGGTTGTTTTGTTCAATAAGCTGGGGGAGATATTGACCAGGGCTCATAGTCACGGAGAGATACAGTATGGGATAATATAAATCAAGGGCCTGTTCCAACATTGTATCTCTAACTAAACCTAAATTAATGAAACAATAGGTTGTTGATGGTTGGTCTAAACTTGATGTAGAATTAGCTTCTGTAAATTGTAAATTGATCCTAGTGTATAGGATAATCCTAGTGTATGAGGTGATCGCTGATCGGCATGGACTCGGTGGGCCGAAGGGCCTGTTTGCACGCTGTATCTCTAAACTAAACATATACTTCTAAACGACATAGTCATCATAAATCGCCAGAGATTCATTATCAACTGTGAGAAGAAAGTTCTTACGGTGCATGGTTTTAACTGACCAGTCCCATGTCTCGTAACTGTGCTGCCTTGTCTGAGAACCAGTGTGAATGGGTGATCGATAGTTGATGTTGCTGAAGGGCTGTATCTCTAAACTAAACTAGCTATTCTCTTGAGGCAGTGCCTCTTCTAGGTCCCCTTGATGGTGGGGAGCTCAGTATCTGTGAAGGAGTTTATGCAGCCTTCTTTGTGCTTGAGCGTTCGAATTACCGAATCAGACCACGATACAGCCAGTCGAGCCGTGAATTTTAGACTTTAGAGATAGTGTGGAAGCAGGCCCTTCGGTGCACCGAGTCCACACCGACCAGCGATCACCCCATACACTAGCATTATCCTACACACTAGGAACGATTTACAATCTTACCGAACCCAATTAATCAACAAACCTGCACGTCCTTGGAAGTTGTCCCTTGTTTATAGGATAGTGCTGGTGTGCGGGGTGATAGTTGGTTAGCGTGGACTTGGTGGGCCGAAGGGCCTGTTTCCATGCTGTATCTCAGAACTAAACTAAACTCCAAAGATGTGCGGGTTTGTCGATTGACTTCTTCAAAGTGTAAATTGTCCCTGGTGCATAGGATAGTGCTCGTGCTGGTGTACGGGATAGTCACTGGTAGGTGCGGACTCGTTGGGCCGAAGGGCCTGTTTCTGTGCTGTATCTCTAAAATAAACTAAACTCTAAAGACGAGTGGGTTTGTTGGTGAATGGGCTTTTGCAAAGTGTAAATTGTTGTTAGTGTGTGGGATAGTGCTCGTGTACGGGGTGGTCGCTAGTCGGCACGGACTCGGTGTGCCAATGGGCCTCCTGTTTCCGCACTATATCTCTAAAGTCTAAACTCAGCGGGTCAGGTAGCATCTCTGGAGAAAATGGATAGATGACGTCTCGGGTCGGGTCTGACCTTTCATCAGATTGATGGAGTGAGTTGTGATGGAGTTCAGAAAAGGGGAAACTAAGTGTAGTCTGGGGCTGCAAAGGAAGCACCTGTTCCTCCAGACTCCAAGGGAGCCCGAAAAAAATGTTCACTTCACTTCTCCACTGGCCAGGGGACGGCTGTTGCCATGGCAACCTGGCGTGTGTGGCTCAAGGCATTTAAGGAAGGATGTGATGGCATGGAGAGGTTTCCAAGAATGTTGCCTGGGATGCAGATCAACACTAACCAGGAGACACCGTCTGGCCAGCATTGCTTTCTGCCAAACAAGAGATGCTGAGGGGAGATTTACTTTACTTTAGTTTAGAGATACAGCGTGGAAACAGGCCCTGCGGCCCACCGAGCCCGTGCCGACCAGCGATCACCCCGTACACTAGTTCTATGCTACACACTACGGACAATTTACAATTTATAGAGGCCAGTTAACCCTCCATGCAAGAACAGTCCATCACCTGCAAAAGTGGGGGATGACTGATGCCGGATGTCTACCCTAGATCCACAACTTTAGGCTGTGCACGCCACACGCAAGAAGAAGAACCTACAAACCTGCGCAACATTGGAGTGTTAGAGGAAACCAGAGCACCTGTAGAAAACCCACACCCTCACAGGGAGAACGTACAAACTCCACACAGACAGCACCCATAGTCAGGATCGAACCCTGATCTCTGGCTCTGTAAGGCAGCAACTCTGCTGCTGTGCCAATGTGCCACCCAAATGAATAAAACTCTAAGAGGCCTAGACAAGGTGAGCAGGTCTGACTAATTTACCTAGTCTGAGATAAGGGAGCACAGTTTCAAGACAAGGAGGTGGTAATCTAATGGGTTCGACCCTGACCTCGGGTGCTGGCTGTACGGAGTTTGTACGCTCTCCCTGTGACTGCGTGGTTTTTCTCTGGGTGCTCGGGTTTCCTTCCACATTCCCAAGATGTGCAAGTTTGCAGGTTAATAGGCTTCTGTAAATTGTTCCTAGTGTGCGTAGGATAGCGCTAGTGTACAGGGTGATCACTGATTGCCGTGGACTCGGTGGGCTGAAGGGCCTGTTACTAACCTGTATTTGTAAACTAAATTAAAACCAAGGCACATACAACTTTAGTTTATGACTGTCATGTGCGCTGAGGTGATGGAAAAATGTACTTTGCGTGCTGTCTAGTCAATACGATTACAATCAAGCCGTCCACAGCATTGACAGTGAATCTCTGGAGATTTCTGACAGCTCGATCGTTTTCAAGTTTGCATTGTTCTTACATAAAGCTAGCACTGATACCATGGGCCGCATGGCCTCAAGTGAAGACATGACCGACGTTTTATATTGCATGGTTTTACATAATAAGAAAATGTAAACATTCAAAAAGTGACACAGCCACTGTGAGTTTTGAATTTGATACAGCTTTTACAACCACACATGTTTTCAATTAGACAACATCTGGTAAAAAAAAATTGGATCAGATCCTTCAGATCAGTGCAGGACAAAATACTGCTGTCTGTTTCCAAAAACACGAGAAGCAGGTTCAGGCCTGTTGGTGTGGCTCCACATTTAGGCTCAGCGCTCTTGTTCTAGATTTAGGCCCAGTGCCCTTGTTCTTGATTTAGGCTCAAGGTTTGTGTTCTAGATTTAGGCCAAGTGCCCGTATTCTAGATTTAGGCCCCATTCCGTAGTTTTAGATTTAGACCCAATGCCCTTGATCCACAATTAGGCCCTGTGCCCGTTCTCCACATTCATGCCTAATACCCGTGTTCTAGATTTAGGACCAACCCCTTGATCCGCATTCAGACCCAATATGCTTGTTCTAGATTTAGGCCCAGTGCCATCGCTCCATATTTAAGCCCAAAGATCTTGATCTCGATTTAAACCCAGAGCCCTTGCTCCAAAATCAGAAAAACAAAGGTGTTGATCACCCACTTCATGAAGCAGGGTTGAGTTCACATACTGACAGAAGGAAATGCATGTGCCGGTAGACAAAGAAAAAGACACAAAGTGCTGCAGTTCCTCAGCGGGTCAGGCAGCATCTCTGGAGAACAACGATAGGTGACGTTTCAGGTTGGGACCCTTCTTGAGACTCTCGTATGCTAAGTATAAATATATATCCCCAACTTCCCAACCGACCTCATTGCGCCTCTTGCACTTTTCCTTTTGCTGCAGCTGCAGCACCGTATCCTGCACTGTGTTTGTTCCCTATGTTGCATGTTGTAGTCATGCGCAGTATGATCTGCCTGGATACCACGTAAAACAACATTTTTCACTGCGTCTCGGTACAGGTGACAGTAGTCAACCAATAACAATAAACACAAACCCAAACTCTCTGTTCATAAGTTCATAAGTTCTCGGGAGTAGAATGAGGCCATTCAGCCCATCAGATCTATTCCACCATTCAATCATGGCTGATCTATCTTTCCCACTCAAGTCCTAGCCTGCCCAAACTCCCCTTATAGCTCAGGCCCTCGAGTCCTGGCAACTTCCTCGTAAAACCATCCCTGCACTCTTTCTAGCTTTTGGGTGTAAATGAATGGATGGCCAAGGTGCCACTGGAAGACAAACCAACATTTCAATTACAATCAGCTATGCAAGATGCTAATCCCCTTGATTGAAGGCACAATTTACTGAGCCAAGGTGTTTATGGGGAGTTCCAAGCAGCTTAACAATGTACCATTTGAATTTCATAAAACCTTTCAGGATACCAGGCATTTTGCATAATTTAATTGAATTTCTGTGAATGAACGCCTATTATCCTGCATAAGACAATCTGAAGGCCCCATTGATCACGCAGCGTGGCTTAATTAAAGTGCTGCAAATTTGTCATAAAGATAACACTTTAGTGACGACACACTTTCTCTTTTTCTAATGCATCAACGTTTATATTCGTATAATTTTTCTGCAAAGTTTGATTAAAATAGCATTTTTTATCCACTGAAGAGCTGGCAGCTACACTCAAAAGTCCAATAATTCAGCGCTCTGGGCACTGCAGATGCCGGTTTACAAAAAAAGACGCGGAGTGCTGGAGTAACTCAGCGGATCAGGCAGTATCTCTGGAGAACATGGATAGGTGACATTTCGGGTCAGGGCACTTCTACAGACTGATCATTTCTGCTCCTATGTCTTATCTAAAAGCCTTTTAAAAGTCACGATGTCACAGGCCTTTAAATGGCACAGGCGTTAAAAAGTGCTGAGATGAACGAGAAAGGCCCTGTGGGTGAAAATAACTGTGGTTGTACTTTGTAACGAGTGTGAGGAACCTTGGGAACATGAGGACAGACTATTCCAGTGTTATCAGCTGTTATCAATGCAAACAGTTTGACTTCAATTTCCCAATCGTGCCCTCCTGCTTAAAAACAAGACCCAGCGAAAACCTGCCCAGTGGCAGACACAAAGTGTCACCGATAGAGTCATACAGCCTGGAGAAAAAAGTGTCGGAGAGAGATTAGCTGTCTGACCGAATGGTGCCAGAACAACAATATTCCTCTCAACATCAGGACCACTGTGGAGCTTATTGTTGACTTTACAGTGATAAAGTCATAGGGTCATACAGAGTAGTCATACTTCAGCCCAACTTGCCCATGCCGACCGACATGCTCCATCTACACCAGTCCCCGTATGGCCCATATCCAACTATACCTGTCCTATCCATGTACCTGTTTAAATGTGTCTTAAGCGTTACAAATGTACCAGCCTTAATTACCTCCTCTGGCAGCTCATTCCATGCACCCACCACCCTGTGTGTAAATAAGTTATCCCTCGGGTTCCTATTAAATCTTTCCACATCACCTTAATCCTACGTCCTCTGGTTCTCGATTGCCCAACTCTGGGCAGGAGATTCTGTGCATTTATCCGATCTATTCCTCTCATGATTTTGTACACACACTCACATACAAACGCGTGCAATAACACACACACACACACACACACACACACACACACACACACACACACACACACACACACACACACACTTAAGAGAGACACAAAGTGCTGGAGTAACTCAGCGGGTCAGGCAGCCTCTCTGGAGAAAAAAGGATAGGTGATGTTTCTGGTCAGGACCCTTCTTCAGAACTGACTCAAAAAGTCACCAATCTTTTTTCTCCAGAGATGTTGCCTGACCCTCTGAGTTACTCCAGTACTTTGTGTCTATCTTTGGAATATCCCAGCATCTGCAGTTCCTTTTTACGCACACGGTTGGTTATACATAGATAAGGACAGACATACATAAATACACACACAAACATGCTTATATACAGATTTGCACAGATATATACAGTGCATACAGAAAGTATTCAGACCCTTTCACTTTTTCCACATTTTGCTACGTTACAGCCTTATTCTAAAATGGATTAAAATTTTTTTTTTTATCATCAATCTACACACAATACCTCATAATATAAAAGCGAAAACAGGCATTTTTGCAAAGTAATTGACAAGAAATAACTGAAATATCACATTTACATAAGTATTCAGACCCTTTGCTGTGACACTCACAATTGCGGTTTGGTGCATCCTGTTTCCATTGATTAACCTTGAGATGTTTCTACAACTTGATTGGAGTCCGCAATTGGTAAATTAAATTGATTGGACATGATTTGGAAAGGCACACACCTGTCTATATAAGGTCCCGCATTTGACAGTGCATGTCAGAGCAAAAACCAAGCCATGAAGATGAAGAAATTGTACATAGACCTCCGAGACAGGATTGTGTCGAGACACAGATCTAGGGAAGGGTATAAAAAATGTCTGCAGGATTGCAGGTCCTGAAGAGCACAGTGGCCTCCGTCATTCTTAAATGGAAGAATTTTGAAACCACCAGGACTCTTCATAGAGCTGGTCGCCCGGCCAAATTGAACAATCGGGCAAGAAGGGCCTTGGTCACCCAATGGTCACTCTGACAGAGCTCCAGAGTTCCTCTGTGGAGACGGGAGAAACTTCCAGAAGGACAACTATATCTGCAGCACTCCACCAATCAGGCCTTTATGGTAGAGTGGCCAGACGGAAGCCACTCCTCAGTAAAAGGCACATGACAGCCCGCTTGGAGTTTGCCAAAAGGCACCTAAACAGGATTCTCTGGTCTGATGAAACCAAGATTGAACTCTTTGGCCTGAATGCCAAGCGTCACGTCTGGAGGAAACCAGGCACCGCTCATCACCTGGCCAATACTATACCTACAGTGAAGCATGGTGGTGGCAGCATCATGCTGTGGGGATGTTTTTCAGCGGCAGGAACTGGGAGACTAGTCAGGATTGAGGGAAAGATGAACGGAGCAAAGTACAGAGAGATCCTTGATGCAAACCTGCTCCAGAGCATTCAGGACCTCAGACTGGGGCAGAGGTTCACCTTCCAACAGGACAACGACCCAAAGCACACAGCCAAGACAACGCAGGAGTGGCTTTGTGGCAAGTCTGTGAATGTCCTTGAGTGACCCGATTGAACATCTCTGGAGGAGCCTGAAAATAGCTGTGCATCGACGCTCCCCATCCAACCTGACAGAGATCGAGAGGATCTGCAGAGAAGAATGGAAGAAATTACCCAAATACAGATGTGCCAAGCCTGTAGCGTCATATCCAAGAAGACTTGAGGATGTAATCGCTGGCAAAGGTGCCTGAACAAAGTACTGAGTAAAGGGTCTGAATACTTAATGTAAATGTGATATTTCAGTTATTTATTTTGAATAACTTTGCTAAAATTTCTAAACATCTGTTTTCGCTTTTATATTATGGGGTATTGTGTGTAGATTGATGATTAAAAAAATGAATTTAATCCATTTTAGAATAAGGCTGTAATGTAACAAAATGTGGAAACGGTGAAGGGGTCTGAATACTTTCTGAATGCACTGTAGATACATAGAAACATAGAGGAGGAGGCTAATCGGCCCTTCGAGCTAGCACCACCATTCATTGTGATCATGGCCGATCGGCCCAAATCAATAACCCGTGCCTGCCTTCTCCCCATATCCCTTGATTCCATTAGCCCCTAGAGCTCTATCTAACTCTCTCTTAAATCCATCCAGTGATTTGGCCTCCATTGCCCTCTGTGGCAGAGAATTCTGCAAATTCACAACTCTCTGGGTGAAAAAGTTTTTTCTCACCTCAGTCTTAAATGGCCTCCCCTTTATTCTAAGACTGTGGCCCCTGTTCTGGACTCGCCCAACATTGGGAACATTTTTCCATACGTACATAAACATATTCGGTCGTACTTAGACACAGGCACACACATTCACAGATGTACTTATACATACATGCATATACACACAGACTCATTCACATAGAGACACACGGATGGTCATATGTCATTGCAAACGTATACACATTCACACGCACAGACTTGGACATACACACATACAGAGATGCATGTGTATACACACACAAGAAGATACACATGTATTTGTTGCTGGGTCTCAACCCAAAACTTTGACAGATGCTGCTTGACCCACTCTTCCCCCAGCTGGGTGTTTTATGCACTCTCTCTCTCACAGACACAGACACTCACATACAAACAACTCACACTCACACTCATTCACACAGACACACAGTCACTCATACATAACCACACTCATACATGCATAGAAACAGATGCATAGGCATGAAGCGACTACACCATACACACAGCCACTTCCAGCTCTGAGGGTCTTGTGAACAAGGCGGACTGACCCGGTACAATATATTCAGTCAGACTGCTTACCTTCTCCCCTCCTCCCCAGGACCACCCTTGCCTGACTCAACAGCACCGCCTGGTGGCTAGCCGATTCCCCCGGAGACGGGCAGATCTCATTATAACCACACTGGCCCCAAATCCTGGCTTGGTTGAAATCTGCACAGTCAGCACATTCCTGCCTGGTGTCTCTAACCACCCACACAGAACATTCACGGGCAGTTGCTAGATTGTAGCTTCTAAAGTCATTTCAGCCTCCTATTCCAATTTAAGAAATTTACAGCGCATTTACAGCACATCCTTCAGTGTCTCAGCCTGCCCTGAAGACCTTCACAGCGGCACAGTAGCACAGCAGTTGAGCTGCTGCCGGGTTCGATCCTGACCTCGGGTGCTGTCTGTATGGAGTTTGTACATTTACCCCGTGACTGGGTGGGTTTTCTCTGGGTGCTCCGGTTTCCTCCCACACTCCAAAGATATGCAGGTTTGAGAGTTAATTAGCTTAGGTATAAATTGTAAATCGTCCCCTATGTGTGGGATAGTGCTAGCATATGCGGTGATCGCTGGTCGGATCGGACTCGGTGGGCCGAAAGGCCTGTCTCTAAAGTCTAAAGCTCACTGTGGGTGCTGCTAGGTTAGTGATATTGATTAAGGGGTGAATATTGATCGGACAAAAGGTCAATAAAGTCAACAATCAACTCCTTGGTCTTGCCAATGTTTGGAGCAAGAATATTATTCTGGCACCATTGAATCAGACAGTCAATCTTTCTCCTACAGGCAACTGAACCATCATCCCAACCACTAGATGGCAGTCCTGAGCTACTATCTATACCTCATTGGAGACTCTTGGACTATCTTTGATCGTTCTTTACTGGACTTTATCTTGCACGTTCATGTTATTCTCTTTATCATATATATATCTGCACACTGTGGATGGCTCAATTGTAATCATGTATTGCCTTTCCGCTGACTGGTTATCAGGCAACAAAAGTTTTTCACTGTACCTCGGTACACGTGACAATAAACTAAACATGCATTCTTTTCTTTCACAAATATATTCAAAACAAAAACTCTTCTAACATGCTCAGCGGCTATACATACATTAATTAGCAGTGTATTTGATAGTGTTCACTAAAACCACCATTATACCCGGCACCCTTGCCACTCATCTGCCCCCCTGGAGTGATATCCCTTTCCCTGTTTGAGGGGCATCTCCACCACACTCTGCCCCCAATGTCAAGCAGTGGAAAGATCTTAGACTGTGGTCCTACCCCACAAAGCCTTGGCATTGGCTGCACTAAGCTTCAGTGCGTCCCTCAGCATGTACTCCTGCAGTCTGGAGCGGGCCAGTCGGCAACATTCCCTGATGGACATCTCGCTCTGCTGGGAGATCAATGAGGTTTGGGCCGACCAATGAGCGTTTTTCACCGAGTTGTTGACCTTCCAGCCAGCACCAGATGCCCATCTCTGAACTTGACCCTGCGAACAGCCCGTAAATCGTCTCTTACGGAGCTGTTCAGAACCGTGACAAGGACCCTTGCATCATTCCCCAGACTCTCTTCGTAAATCTGCATTCTGACACATCATTACTGGTTATTCATCCAAGCAGTATCAGCGGGAGAAATCCCTCCGCTCTTTGTCTGAGAAGCATGTAGATAGAGCCTTGGGTTTAGGTAGAGGTCTAGGCTTATTATTGTAACGTGCACCGAGGTACAGTGAAAGGCATGCGATCAGATCAGATAATACTATAAGAAAAGCTTTGTTTTGCTTGCTAGCCGATTAGATCAGATATTATATATAAAGCCAAACAAATCAAACTCAAGCACAATAGATAGTGCAATGATGTTGTTTATCTATTCTGCATGGTCTTATTTTCTCTCTTGTAATATCTGATATGATCATGTATGGTTTGTTTGCACTCATATGTGTGGTATGATCTACTGAGATAACAAAGCAAAGAATGGCAGGGAATTCCATAAATTCACAACTCTCTGGGTGAAAAATTCATTGTGGGCCGAAAAGCCTGCTCCTGTGCTATATTGCTCTACGTGTAGAAAGGAACTGCAGACGCTGGTTTATACCAAAGATACACACATAGTGCTGGAGTAACTCAGCTGGTGAGGCAGCATCTCTAGAGAAAAGGTATGGGTGACCTTTTGGGTTGGGACCCTTCTTCTGTACCATGCTCCATGTAACAGCCAGGCCAGACTTGTTTAACCACCGTGTCTATTCCAGACAAACCAGGGAGCAGGAAACTCCGCCAGACTTCTTCTACTTCTCCGACTATGAGCGGCACAACTCGGAGATTGCTGCCTTCCACTTGGACAGGTAAGGCCATTCGGCAAGGCGAGGAGGAGAGTTCCTTATTCCTACATTTGACCTGACCATTCACCAACGGGGAACTCTTTCTCTTCCAAGGATCCTGGATTTCCGGCGGGTGCCCCCAGTGGCCGGAAGACTGGTCAACATGACAAGGGAGATCCGTGACGTCACGCACGACAAGAAGCTCTGGAGGACCTTCTTCATCTCTCCAGGTGGGCCAATGTGTTTGGTGAGGAAGCCCCTCCAATCTCACCCCCCCCCCCCCCCCCCCCCCCTCCGCTCCTGCCCTGTGCCTTTTAACAGTCCTGCTCCACCATCATGGCAGTGGGCATTGTTAGTGCCAAGTGAGGGCAAGGAAATTAGACCTGTTTAGACATACAGCGCAGACAGGACCACCAACTCCACGCCGACCATCGATCACCCACTCGCACCAGTTCTATGTTATCCCACTTTCTTATCCACTCCCTACACATTAGGGGCAATTTAGAGGCGCACTGAGTCCATGCTGACCAGCGATCACCAATTCACTCTAGTTCCATCAAACTCACTAGCGACAATTTACAGAAGCCAATTATCCTACAAACCGCATCTTTGGGATGTGGGAGGAAACCAGAGCACCCGGAGGGAACCCACACGGAGACCAGTGGACTTTGGTTCTTGGTGACCACAAGATTCTGCTGATCAAAATGCTGGAATAGCTCAGGCAGCATCTCAGGAGAACGTGGATAGGTGATATTTCGGGTGGGGACCCTTCTTTAGTCCGACCCGAAACATCACCTATCCATGTTCTCCAGGGATGCTGCCTGAGTCGCCAGTTACTCCAGCATTTTGTGTCTTTCCTTGGGAAACCCGCATCTACAGTTGCTCCTTTCTAGACTCTGGTGAGACTAGTGGGCGGCACAGTGGCACAGTGGTAGAGTTGCAGCATCGCAGGGCCAAAGACCCAGGTTCGATCCTGACTATAGGTGCTGTCTGTACGGAGTCTGTACGTTCTCCTTGTGACCACGTGAGTTTTCCCTGGTGGCTCCGTTTTCCATCATTCCAAAGGTTTGTAGATTAATTGGCTTCTGTGAATTGTCCCCAGTGTGTAGGATAAAGCTTATGTTTACAGGTGGCTGTTGGTCAGCTAGGACCCGGTGGGCCGAAGGGCCTGTTTCCACGCTGTGTCTCTAAAACTAAAACAAAAACTCAAGCTTTGGCTCCACGACCTACCTTTAGACTTTAGACTATGGAGATACAGCACGGAAACAGGCCCTTCGGCCCACCATGTCCATGCCGACCAGCGATCACTGCATACACTAACCTACGAACACTAGGAACAATTTTACATCTTACCAACCTAGAAACCTGCACATCTTTGGAGTGTTGGAGGAAACTGGGGCACCCGGAGTAAACCAACGAGGTCACAGGGAGAACATACAACATGGCGCTGTGGGACAACAACTCTGCCACTGCCCCACCGTGCCACCATGGTACCATCCCCCATACTAATTGCCAAACCCAGTGATGTGTTCCCCCCCAACTCAACACACACACAAATGTTCATTCATACCAAGCGTTCTGATTACCCAGCTGACTGTCACCCTTTCTCTGTCTCTCTCCTCCTCCC
This sequence comes from Leucoraja erinaceus, assembly GCF_028641065.1. NCBI lineage: Eukaryota > Metazoa > Chordata > Chondrichthyes > Rajiformes > Rajidae > Leucoraja > Leucoraja erinaceus. The sequence continues at coordinate 22,018,275 of NC_073396.1, forward strand.
TCCATCCCCTCACCCTCTCCCCCTCACCCTATCCCTACCCCTTCCCCTCCTCTCCCCGAGCAGCCAACAACATTTGCTTCTACGGGGAGTGCTCGTACTACTGCTCCACCGAGCACGCGCTGTGCGGGAAGCCAGACCAGATCGAGGGCTCGCTGGCCGCCTTCCTCCCGGACCTGGCCCTGGCCAGGCGGAAAACCTGGAGGAACCCCTGGCGACGTTCCTACCACAAGCGCAAGCGAGCAGAGTAAGTCTGGGGGTTGGGGATACCTTGTGTTCACTCTGGGCATCTTCCAAAGGGGTTAAACTGGGAGACACGATCGTCGTACCCACCATCAAGGCACCAACAAGCGGTCACGGTGGCGCAGCGGTAGAGTTGCTGCCATACAGTGAATCCAGCGCTGGAGACCCAGGTTCGATCCCGACTACGGGTGCTGTCTATACGGAGTTTGTACGCTCTCCTCGTGATCTGCGTGGGTTTTCGCCGAGATTTTCGTTTTCCTTCCACACTCCAAAGACGTACAGGTTTGTAGGTTAATTGGCTTGGTAAATGTAAAAATTGTCCCTAATGGGTGTAGGATAGTGTTAATGTGCGGGGATTGCTGGTCGGCGCGGACCCGGTGGGCCAAAGGGCCTGTTACCGCGCTGTATCTCTAAACTAAACATGAACAGGCCTGGAATGGAGGGGAATAGGCCAGGGATAGACCTGCAGATTAGTCTTAATCGTCATTGCAGTCAGCTCGGACATCATTCAGTGATTCAATGGTTTGAGTTTGGGTTTAGTTTATTGTCACATGTACCGAGGTACAGTGATAAACTTTTATAGTGTGCTATCCAGTCAGCGGAAAGACTATACGTGATTACAATAGAGCTATTCACTGTGTACAGATACAGGAAAAAGGGAATCATGTGAATAATGTTTAATGCAAAATAAAGTCTGATCAACGATAGTCCAAGGGTCTCCAGTGAGGTAGATAGTAGCTCAGGACCACTCTCTAGTTGTTGGTCGGATGGTTCAGTTGCCTGATAACAGCTGGGAAGGAACTGTCCCTGAATCTGGAGGTGTGCATTTTCTGATGGGAGAGAGGAGAAGAGGCAGTGATCAGGGTGAGACTGGTCCTTGATTATGCTGGTGGCCTTGCGGGGCAGCGTGAAGTGTAGGTGGAGTTAATAGAAATGAGGTTGGTTTATTGGAAATGATCTTGCATTAAATATTATTCCCTTTATCCTGGTTCTATACATTGGAAAAGTTGATTGTAATTGTGTATATGTTTTCACTGACTGCAAGAATTTTTTTTTTTACTGTACCTTGTAACACTTTAGACTTTAGACATACAGTGCATAAACAGGCCCTTCGGCCCATCGAGTCCTCACAGACCTGTGATCACCCCGTACAATAACACTATCCTACACACTGGGAACAATTTACAATTCAGACAAGCCAATTAACAGACAAACCTGTATGTCTTTGGAACGTGGAAGGATGCCGCAGCTCCTGGATGAAACCCACGTGTTCACAGGGAGGACGTACAAACTCCGTACAGACAGCAGCTGAGGTCAGGATTGAACCCGGGTCTCTGGCGCTGTGAGGCAGCAACTCTGCCGTGGTGTCACTGGCCGTGGTGTTGAAGGGTTTCTGTTCCCTCTGTGCAGGTGGGAGGTGGACCCTGACTACTGTGAGGAGGTGAAGCAGACGGCTCCGTACAACTCCGGCACACGGCTCCTCGACCTCATCGACATGACTGTCTTTGACTTCCTCATGGGTAAGAACAGCTCTCCGTCTCGTGGGGGGTGGTACAGCAGGGGAACTGGCCTTTCGGCCCACCTCGTCAGCTCATGTCATAGGAGCAGAATTAGGCCATTCGGCCCATCGAGTCTACTCCCACCATTCAATCCTTAAACTTTACGACTTTAGAGATACAGCATGGCATGAGGCCCTTTGGCCCACCAAGTTCGTGCTGACCAGCGATCACCCTTGTACTTTAGCACTATCCTACACAGTAGGGACAATTTACAATTTTTACTCAGCCAATTGTCCTGACAAACCCATACATCTTTGGAGTGTGGGAGGAAACCAGATCACCCTGGGAAAACATAAACAGTCACAGGCAGAACGTACAAATTCCATACAGACCGCACACGTACTGACCGCACAGTGAGGCAGCTGCTTTACCACTGCGCCACTGTGCTGCTTCAAAGGCTGATCTATCTTTCCCTCTCAATCCCATTTTCCCATCTTCTCCCCATAACCTTTGGCACTCTTACTAATCAAGAAACTGTTACTTTCCACTTTAAAAACATCCGAATGATTTGGCCATCACAGCCGTCTGTGGCATTGAATTCCATAGATCACCACCCTCTGGCTAAAGAAATTCCTCCTCATCTCCTTTTATTCTGAGGCTGTGCCCTTGGGTCCTAGACTCTCCCACTAGTAGAAACATCCTCTCCACATCCACTCTATCTGGGCTTTTCATTATTTGGTACGTTTCAGTGAGGTCCCCCCACTCATCCTTCTAAGCGGCCAAACGCTCATAACCCGTACATGAACCAAAACTTCTCTGGGCACCTTGTGAGATGGTATTCCAGCTTGGTTGGTAACGGCTACCGGCCGGGCAGTGGAGGCCAGGACTAATCACCCGCCCAGACTGAATTAGCTGAGAGTCCACAGCCAGTATAGCCAGGAGGAGTGTGGACGGGCCGAATGTTTGTTTTCCAGATCCCGCATACCGGCTGCTTTACAAACAAACAGAAACTTTGAGGATCCGTTTTCCCGGCTCACACCTCCATAGTTTTTGGCAGATGGGGGGAATTGGACGGACATTTGAATGACAACTTTTAAAAGACATTTGGACAGGTACGCAGATAGGAGCGGTTTAGAGGGACACAAACCGCTGGAGGTACTCCAGCACTTTCTGTCCTTTTGTGTAAACCAGCATCTGCAGTTCCTTGTGTAGGTAAGAACCACAGATGCTGGTTTACACCGAAGATAAACACAAAGTGCTGGAGTAACTCAGCGGGTCAGGCAGCAACTCTGGAGAAAAGGAATAGGTGATGTTTCGGGTGGAGACCTTTCGGGTGGACTGCCTTGTTTAGAGTCATATGGTCATACAGCGTGGAAACAGGCCCTTCGGCCCAACTTACCCATGCCAACCAACATGTCCCACCTGCCTGCATTTGGCCCATATCCCTCTAAACCTATCCCATTCATGTACCTGTCGAAATGTTTCTTAAACGTTGAGACAGTACCTGCCTCAACTGCCTCTTCCGACAGCTCGTTCCATATACTTACCACCCGAAAAAAGTTGCTGCTCAGGTTCCTATTAAATCTTTTTCCCCCACAATGTTTCTTCAAGGTTTAGAGGGATTTTGAGTTTTGAGTTTGAGTTGAGTTTATTGTCATGTGTACTGAGGTGCAGTGAAAAGATTTTGTTGAGTTCTAACCAGTCAGTGGAAAGACCGAGGTGCCATATCCAAACTCTCACCATCCACTCGCCCACACACACACACACACACACACACATGACCATGAGTGGGTGGAGGGAGAAGACATCGTCACTGACTGATTCCCTGCTGCCTCCTCTGCAGGTAACATGGACCGGCACCATTACGAAACCTTTGAAAAGTTTGGAAACGATTCATTTATTATTCATCTGGACAACGGAAGAGGGTAAGATGCGGGAATATGACCTTTAATACACAGTCTATATGTACTGGCTCCCGATTGGAAGCGTAAGAGAGCCTGTGTTTGTATACGTGTGCGTGCAAGTGCGAGCGTGAATGCGTGTATGTGTGTTTGTGTGTGTATATGTTGTGCGTGCTTATGTTGATATGTGTGTGTACTATCTGCATTAGAAGTGCAAGAGAATGTGTGTGCATCCATGCATGTGTGGATATGTGCATGAGTGTTGTATGTGCATGTGCACATGTGTATGCGTGTGTTGTGCATGCATGTGTGTGTTGTGCGTGCATATGTGCATATGTGTGTGGGTCGATGTGCATGTGTTTACGTGTTTGTGTGCGTTTGTTCGTGTGCATATGTGCGTTTTGTATGTGTTCAAGCATGTGTATGATGTGTGTGAATATATCTGAACATGTAGTTTGTGTGGCTGTGTCTTCCTAAGTGTAAACAAACATGTAAACACGTGTGTTTATCTGATTATGTCGCTGTGGGTCAACATATGTGTTGGTATAATTTATTTTTGTCGTATGGATCACGATACGGTGAAAAGTGTTTGTGTTTAGTTAAATCAAGATCTTACTATGCATAAGTACAACCGAGCCATAGACAAGGACAACAGATAGGGCAAGAGCCAGTGTGCAGAATAAACTTTGTAGCATTGTAGTGTAACAGTTCAAGAGAAAAGGTCCAAAGTCCACAATGAGGTAGGTTGGAAGATCGGGACAACACCCGCACTTATTCAGTAGTCTGATAACAAAGTGGAAGAAGCTGTTCCTGAGTCTCGTGGTACGTGCTTTCAAGTTTCTGTATCTTCTTCCAGACGGGAGAGGAGAGAATGGCCAGGGTGAGAAAGACGTCTGATTATGTTGGCTGCTTTATCGTGATGGTGTGGTGTATGTTGATTTGATGGTGGGATGAGGAAGGGCCCCGACATTGTCGCCCATCTATGTTCTCCAGAGATGCTGCCTGAACCTGCTGAGTTACTCCAGCACTTTGTGTCGCTTTGGTGGCTTGTCCGGTCTGTGTGACGGACTGCGAGATCCACAACTCCGGCGGAGTTTAGTTTAGAGATACAGCGCGGAAACAGGCCCTTCAGCCCACTGAGTCTTTGCCTACCAGCGATCACCCCCCTACTGTACACTAACACAATCCAACACACGAGGGACAATTTACAATAGTAATGAAGCCAATTAACCTGCACATCTTTGGAATGTGGGAGAAATCTGGAGCACCTGGGGAAAACCTATGGGGCTGCAGGGAGAACGTGCAAACTCCGTACAGTCAGCACCCATGGTCAGGACCGAACCCAGGCCTCTGGTGCTGTAAGGCAGCAACACAACTGCTGTGCCACTGTGTCGCCCTTGTTAAAGCTATTCCCCCACCAAGCTGTGTGTGATTGTTTGGCTGTAAACACACATGTATAATCGTGCATGAACATACATTGGGATGTAGTTTCTTTGTTGTCTCTTGAAAAATATATCACCCAAACTATTATGAGTTAACAACAGAAAGCAGACATTTTACACTGAATAACAAAGTCACAATTCAACGAGATGACACAATCCACAATCTGCCTTTTTGACTGACTGCACTGACTCACTGCACTAACCCACTTCTCCTTCAAGACAGTACCAAGCCCTTACAAACCCAGAGGTGTCATCATCGGTAAAATTATAGAACGGCTTAATTGTTTACAAAAGAACACAAAGTGCTGAGGTAACTCAGCGGGTCAGGCAGCATCTCTGGAGGATATGGATCGGTGATGTTTCAGGTCAAGACTCTTCTTCAGACTCAGCGAGTCAGGCAGCATCTCCAGGAACAAGGATGGATGACATTTCGGGTCAAGACCCTGAGAATAAAGAAGGGTCCTGATCTGAAATGTCACCTACCAACACAGAAACAGGGAATTGCAGATGCTAATGCGTACCCAGAAGGGCACAACGTGCCGGAATAACTCAACGGGTCAGACAACATCTCTGGAAGATATGGATAGGTGACGTTTCAAACTCTCTCCGTTAGTCTGAAGAAGTGTCCCGACCCGAAATGTCACCTATCCATGTTCTACAGAGATGCTGCTGGACCTGCTGAGTTACTCCAGCACTTTGTGTTCCTTTGTGCAAACCAGCAACTGCAGTCCCTTGTTTCTATATTTTAACTGTTTACAATATGCAATTACATAATTAAATAATTATAAAGATAAGTGCAGTTGTAAATGCAACCTGACGTAGTGTAAATTCACTCGGGCTTTTAGGGAAACCATTGGCAAAAATGTTCACGAGAAAATGTAATTAATATTTCTGAAGTGCCGGCGTTGATTGTTGATTGCAGCAATTCACCACTTGTAGACTGTCTCACACATCTCGTCTATAATTGTGGCATTAGCATCATTCCACCTCATTTCTGTGAACCTGTTATTTTCTCTCATTCACCATCTACTTAATGCCACGTGTTTGCAATGAGGTTTACAAATAAACCTTGATATAAGCGATTAATAAGTAGTTTGTGTTTAGTTTATTGTCACGTGTACTGAGGTACAGTGAAAATCTTTTGTTGCGTGCTATCCAGTCAGCGGAAAGACAATATATAATTACAATTGAGTCATCCACAAGGTACTGCTACATTGATAAAGGGAATTATGTGAATAACATTTAATGGACGATAATGTCCGATTAAAGATAGTCCGATGGTCTCCAATGAGGTAGATGATAGCTCAGGATGGTTCAGTTGCTTGATAGCAGCAGGGAAGAAACTGTCCCTGAATCTGGAGGCGTGTGTTTTCACACTTTTGTACCTCTTGCCTGATGGGAGAGGGGAGAAGAGGGAGTGACCAGGTTGAGTCTCGTCTTTGATGATGCTGCTGGCCTTGCCGAGGCAGCGTGAAGGGTAGATGGAATCAGTGGAAGGGAGGTTGGTTTGTGTGATGGTCTGGGCTAATCCAAAATTAACCATATAACCATATAACAATTACAGCACAGAAACAGGCCATCTCGGCCCTACAAGTCCGTGCCGAACAACTTTTTTTTCCTTAGTCCCACCTGCCTGCACTCATACCATAACCCTCTATTCCCTTCTCATCCATATGCCTATCCAATTTATTTTTAAATGATACCAACGAACCTGCCTCCACCACTTCCACTGTAAGCTCATTCCACACTGCTACCACTCTCTGAGTAAAGAAGGTCCCCCTCATGTTGCCCCTAAACTTCTGTCCCTTAATTCTGAAGTCATGTCCTCTTGTTTGAATTCTCTGCAATTCTTACGATCTTGGATGGAGCTGTTCCCAAACCCTGTTGTGACGCATCCCGATAAAATGCTCTCTACGGCACATCTGTAGAAGATAAATGTTATCTACAGTGCATACAATTGATAAGTAGAACAGATACTGTTACACATGGCATTTACACAGCACTAGATATAGGGAAACTCGGTGATAAGGACTCCTGTATCACTAACTACGTATATATTGAGACATCAAGATATCAGATATTGAGCTCAGATATAGAAATATCAGATAGTAAGAACTCAGTGATGAGAACTTAAATAGTATAGAACTTCTTTTTTTTAACTTTAGTTTAGAGATACAGTGTGGAATCAGGCGCTTAGCCCACCGAGTCCATGCCGCCCTGCAATCACCCCATACATAAGGCCACACTTCCTACACACTAAGGACAATTTACAGAGCCAAGGAACCTACGATCCCGCACGCCTTTAGAATGAGGGAGGAAACCAGAGCACCCCTCAGAAAACCCACATGGTCACAGTGAGAATGTACAAACTCCATACAGACAGCACCTGCCGTCACAATTGAACCCGGGTCTCTGGTGCTGTAAGGCAGCAACTCCACCACTGTGTCACCCAATATTTTTATATTATACCTTCTATATATCTTCATTTCCTTAGTGTCTTCACAGTAGATATCGATTACTAGGTGGTGCTGAGATAGAGTTTCATAACTGATCCCGTTGAATGATGGAGCTGTTTCGAAGGACTAAATGGCTCATCCCTGCGACTATATTTCTATGAAGGTTTGCAAATTCCCGACCAAGTGTGGCGTCTGTGGGCTAGTTCACTGTTGGAGCAAATCCCATATCAGGCATCTCCAAGCTAAACTTGAGTCGGCACATTGGTGCAGTGGGTAGAGTTGCTGCCTTACAGCACCAGAGACCCGTCTAGATGGGGTTTGTACGTTCATCCTATGGCCATGTGTGTTTCCTCCAGGTGCTCCGGTTTCCTCCCACATCAAAAAGACGTTAATTGGCTTTTGTAACATTATAAAATTGTCCTTAGGGCAGTGTGCGTGTGATCGCTGGTTGGCACGGACCTGGTGGGCTGAAGGACCTGTTCCCTCACTGTATCTATAAAGTCCAAAGTCTAAACAGCAGTATCAGATACATCAATGTAGCAAGGTTATACCAGGTGGTTTATTCACTCACTCAGTCTGTACTTTTCAGTGTGTTTGCGAGTGCTGATAAAAATTATTGTTTGAAATTCTTATCCAAATGGTTTGGACTTGGTCACTGTTTACCCCAGACCAAGGCTGCAAAACTAGATCAAAGGTGAATGCATTCTGAACCAGGTCCTGCCAGGTCTTTTTCATTAACCAGGAGTTGGCTGCACTATTGACTGGGGGGGGGGGGGAAAGACATTTGCTGGAAATTCTCCTCAAGTCAGTCAGGAAAAGCAACACGTCCAAGAATGAGGTTGGATGGGAAGAGGTAAGATTGTTTCTAGACCCATGTGTAAGACACAGTACTCTTGCTTGCTACCTGCAACCATGAAAGGTTCTTCCTAACATATTTTCTTTGTCCTGTCCACAGGTTTGGTAAACATTCTCATGATGAGCTTTCCATTCTGATGCCACTAAGTCAGTGTTGTCGGTGAGTACCGAGGGTGTGAGTGTTTTCCCATTGCATCAAAATAGGAGCCATTCGGCCCACTGAATCACTACTAGCCCTCCCGTGCAAAGACATCAATGTCAACCCATTGCCCTATAATCGGTTCTCTTGTGTGTACCCACTAGCAACCTACACTGATTCCCCCAGTGCCAACACAGCAGAGCCGTGCAAAGCGTGGAGTTATTTAGCACCCACAACCAAGAGGACAAATCTTACGATGTTTCACATATTATCAATGTGATCCACACGAGGAGATACCTGCGGCACCCCAGTGGCACTGCTGGTAGAGTTGCTGCCTCACAGCGCCAGAGACCCCGGTTCGATCCTGACCTCACATCCACTCCCTACACACTAGGGCAATGTACAGAGGGCCAATTAACCTGCAAACCCACTTGTCTTAGGGATGTGGGAGGAAACCGGAGCACCCAGATGGTGTGTTTGGTCGAGGAGCTGGTTTAGGTTTGTGTGCACAGTGGGAGGTGTGAGATGGGACATAGAACAGGAACAGACCCTTCAGCCGACAGTGATGATTGCTGATGTTATATGTCAACGTATAAACAATTACATCGATTTAAAGCGATTTAAACTCTGGATCAGTAATGGAGTGTGATCAGAACACATTAAGAAGGGTGAAGAAAAGAGCTTAGTTTTTTAGTTTAGTTTAATTTAGTTTAGAGATACAGCATGGGAACAATCCCTTTAGCCCATTGAGTCCACGACAACCGTTCAGCACCTGTTCACATTAGTTCTACGTTATCCCACTTGCTCATCCACTCCCTACACACTAGGGCCATTTTTACAGAGGCCAATTAACCTACAAACCCGCACGTCTTTAGGATGTGGGAGGAGACCGGAGCACCCGGAAGAAATCTACGCAGTAATGGGAAGAACGTGCAAACTCCACATAGACGGCACCCAAGGTCGGGATCGAACTCTAGTGCTGTAAGGCAGCAACTCTATCAGCTGTTCCCATCACCAATTGGAAATACAGTCTCCTTAAACAAAAGAGCAGAGTTTTTTAGAACATAGAATATGGTACACAGTACATAGTACATAGAACATGGAAATGGAACATAGAACATAGAACACAGCACATAGAACATGGAACATACTACATAGAACATGGAACATAGTACATACAACTTGGAACAGAGAACAAATAATGTAGAACAGAACATAGAACATGGAACATGGATCAGTACAGCACAAGAACTGGCCCTTCAGCCCACAATATGTATGCTGAGCATGATCATGAACTAAACTAATCTCCTCTGCCTGCACGTGATTCACATCCCTCCATTCACTGCCAAAGCACTAAACGTTATTCCCTTTATCCTGTATCCGTACACTATGGTGGGTCTGACTGTAATCAGGGATAGTCTTTTCCTTGACTGGATAGCATGCAACAAACAGCTTTGCACTGTGCCTTGGTACACGTGACAACAAGACCAATAAACTAACCCATAAACTAGACTAAGCTAAAACACCTCCTCCATGCCAAGCGTTCAGAGAGGTGAACGATCTTGTACTTCTGCTGATTCTATTGTAGGGGCGGCACAGTAGCACAGTGATAGAGCTGCTGCCTCACAGGCACCAGAGACCCAGGATTGATCCTGACCATGGTCGCTGTCTGTACGGAGTTTGTACGTTCTCCCTGTGATCGAATGGGTTTCCTCTGGGCAACTCTGGTTTCCTTCCACACTCCAAAGATGTACATGTTTGTAGGTTAATTGGCTTCGGTAAAAAATTGCAAATTGTCCCTAGTGTGTAGGATAGTGTCAGTGTACAGAGTGATCGCTGGTCGTCGCGGACTCGGTGCGCCAAAGGGTCTGTTTCCGTGCTGTATCTCTAAAGTCTTAACGTAAAGTAAAATATAGCTCCCTCATTGATAGGGAGGGAGGGGAGGGCACAACTCTTCACAGCCAAATAGTGCTTTACCGAATAGTTAAAGGCTATTAATAGATAGAGTGGATGCGGAGAGGATGTTTCCACTAGTGGGAGAGTCTAGGACCAGAGGGCACAGCCTCAGAATAAAAGAACATACCTTTAGAAAAGAGTTGAGGAAGAATTTATTTAGTCAGCGGGTGCTGAATCTGTGGAATTCATTGCCACAAATGGCTGTGGCAGCCAAGTCAATGGATATTTTTAAGGTGGAGATGGATAGATTCTTGATAGGTGCAAGTGTCTGGGATTTTTGGGGAGAAGACCGGAGAATAGGGATGAGAGGGAAAGATAGATCAGTCATGGCAGAGGAGACTTGATGGGCCGAATGGCCTAATTTGGCTCCAACAACGTATGAATATGAGCTAACACTCTCACCCTTTTGCCACCCTGTACAGAATCAAGCAATCAACCTACTTCCGTCTGCAGTTGCTGGCAAAAGAAGAATACAAGCTGAGCGAGTTAATGGCGGAATCTCTGTTCAACGACAAGCTCTCGCCCATTCTCATCGACGCCCACTTAAAAGCAATGGACAGGAGAGTGAGGATCGTTCTAAAGACAGTCAGTGACTGTGTGGAGAAAGACGGTCATGGCAGCGTGGTGGCAAACGATGTGGACTTCAAAACCAATTTTGCCTCCGCCGACAGGTAGTCGAGGAACCACGACACCCTCTCTCCCTTTTTTTACTCCTCCAAGTGAGATTTGGGAGTCTTGCAGAGACTGGTGACCCAAGTTACTTTTTTTGAATTCAGTGAATTCAGAACAGAGATGTAATTGTTTCCAAATATGTAAAGTAGAGAATCCGTCACAGATTATTATAATTAAAAAGTTTCTAAGTTAAGGCACTTATTTGCTTTTTATTCTCACTATCCTAAGATGTGAATATTGAACAATTGTGCAATCCTCAAAACCGAAGAAGCAAAAGACTTAAAAATATATAAATCTTTAAATATATAAAGATATGTATACATATATATATATATATATATATATATATATATGTATATATATGTATGTGTATATATATGTATGTATACATATATATATGTATGTATGTGTGTGTGTGTGTGTGTATATATATATATGTATGTATATATATATGTATGTGTATATATATATATATATGTATGTATATATATATATATATGTATATAAATAAATGATTAGCAGGATTCTTGCGAAAACTTCAATGTCAGCTGCATTGGTTCAAGCAAACTGACCTGACCCGTGAAGATAAGTGACAAGAATGGTCTGGAAATGGCTGCCGGCTTTGGTCTTAGTTCTTTGTGTACAGGTAGGGGCGGCGTGGCTGGTGTTTGCTCTCCAGCCTATTCCGTTAGCGATGTTTTTCTTGGTTTTACTTTTGTGGTAATTGTTTAGCAACCCGGTGAAAGTGCAATAAAGATTATGGCAACAAACTGCTTCTGAGCTGCGTCTGCGGAATTCAATTCGAGAGTCTTTCATCTACTGTTGTGTGTGCCGACGATGCTTCCAGTGATACTTTATTGCCGCACGCACCTAGCTACAGTGAAATGCTTTTGATTTTGCATACCTGCAAACCAGGCCTGCTGCCGCCGCACATGGCCAGCTCACCCTTCGTTCTCGAGTCCACACCGCCCACGATCCCCGTACACTTGCACTATACGTACAAACTCCGTACATACAGCACCCATAGTCAAGATTCCCGCAGGAATGGAACAATGAGGTTCTTATTTACCGCAGCTTTACAGGCCCATTCCACACACGACACAACAAGCACAAAACAGTACAGTACAAGAACACGCCCTTTGACCCAAAATGGCCGTGCTGAACATGATGCCAAGTTAAACTAATCTCTGTCTGCATGTGATCCATATCCCTTCACCTCCTGGCCAATCATGTGCCTATCTAATAGCCTACTAAACGCCACTATCATATCTGCCTCCACCACCACCCCTGGCAATACGTTCCAGGCCTCTGTGTAGACTTTGCCCCTCTTACCTCATACGACCATGAGACACAGGAGCAGAATTGGGCCATTCGGCCCGTTGGGTCTGCTCTGCCATTCGATCATGGCTGATCTATTTCCCAGACCTAGGTTCGATCCCTGCCTCGGGTGCTGCCTGTGTGCGGGGTTTGCATGTTCTCCCTGTGACGTGTGGGTTTTCTTCCGGTTTCCTCCCAGGCCCCAAAGATGTGTGGGTTTGTAGGTTAATTGCCCCTCTGTAAAATGGTCCCTGGTGTGCAAGCAGCAGATGGGAAAGTGGAATAACTAGTGTGAAGGGGTGATCGGTGGTCGGCATGGACCTAGTGGGCAGAAGGGCCTGTTTCAATCGGTTAGTGTCACTCCTGTGAACTCTGTCAACTCGCTTCTAAAAGCCACCATGAAACAGCTGTGTGTCCCGACCCTAACTCCAAGCTGCGTCTCTAAACCACACCTTCTACCCTTACTTATCTCCCTCACCATCCACCCTCACCTAAGCCTTTCCCTTATCATCAGCTCTGGTCAAAAGTATTTTCATGTTGCGACACATCCCAGACAGTGTGAAGTAACATCATCAATGAGCGTCGCTGTGAAACAGATTATCTGATCACTCACCTTCTTGTTGTTGGACCTTATCCAGCGGGTAAGTACTGAGGCACGGTGGCGCAGCAGTAGAGTTGCTGCCTCACAACGGCAGAGGTCCAGGTTCGATCCTGACTACTGGCGCTGTCTATACGGAGTTTGTACGTTCTCTCTATGACCGCGTGTTTCCACTTAAAAAAAAAATTATACAAATACTATTATTCAGAAAACAAACACAAACGTACAAAAGAGTAGCACGATCAAATCTGCCTTTGTGGCAGTTTACAAAGCAACAGTCATCAATTTTTAAAGTGACGTCATCCTTATCAGTAATACACTCGGCCTCCCGTGGCGATCAGCGTTCAGAGAAAGGCCTCCAAAGTCCCCGTGGACACTGCGTGTTCCCTCTCCAGGGACAGGCATGGAAGAAAATAGGCCCGGTAGAGAGGTAGGCAGCCGGCCCCAGTGTGGCCATCGACTACCCGCTGCCTGGGCTCGAGAATGGCCATCTTGGCCAGGCCCAGTAGCAGACCGACAGGAAGACTCCCCCTCACTCCCGACCCTCCCAACTCTGTACCGGGAGCCCCCAAATATCAGGAGGCTGGGTGAGTTTCCACTGGATGCTCCAGTTTCTTCCCACATTCCAAAGACATGTGGGTTTGTAGGTTTCTGGATATTATGTATGTATATTATGTTATAGGCTTGTATGTTTAGTTCAGTTTATTGTCACACGTGCTGAGGTACAGTACGGTGAAAAGATTTTGTTGCGCGCTAACCAGTCAGCACTGTACATGATTATAGACAAGCTGTCCACATTGTAAAGATGCAGATTAAAGAGTTTAACGTTTAGTGCAAGATAAAGTCCAATTAAAGATGGTCTGAGGGTCTCCAAGGAGGTGGATAGTAACTCAGGACCGCTCTCTAGTTGGTGATAGGATGGTTCAGTTGCTTGATATCAGCTGGGAAGAAACTGTCCCTGAATCTGGAGGTGTGCGTTTTCACACTTCTGTACCTCGTGCCTGATGGGAGAGGGGAGGAGAGGGAGTGACTGGGGTGCGACTGGTCCTTGATTATGCTGCTGGCCTTGCCGAGGCAGCGTGTGGTGTAGATGGATAAATGGAAGGGAGGTTGGCTTGTGTGATGGTCTGGGCTGTGTTCTTGGATGGAGCTGTTCCCCAACCATACTGTGATGCATCGCGATAAAATGCTTTATATGACATGTATACAGGGTATAGGGGAGAACTAGTGTGCATGTGTGATCACTGGTCAGTGCGGACTCAGTGGGCCAAAGGGCCTGTGTCCATGCTGCATCTCTATACTTAACACAAAGGGAATGCAAGGATTTGGGGAGCAGCAGGTAAGTTGCCATGACTACAAGGTCAGCAAGTACAAGCACTCTGTACCTAACTTTGCCTTCAAGGACGAGTCTTTCGCTAGCCACTCCCTTTTCTCCCCTCTCCCATCAGACAAAAGGCATTGAAGTGTGAAAACGCACACCTCCAGATGCAGGGAGTTTCTTCCCAGCTGTTATCAGGCAACTGAACCATCCTATCAACAAATAGGGAGTGGTCCTGAGCTACTCCCCACCTCATAGGGACCCTCGGACTATCTTTGATCAGACTTTACGGGACTTTATCTTGCACTAAACGTTATTTACATTATTCCCTTTATCCTGTATCTGTACACTGTGGACGGACAGCTCGATTGTAATCATGTGTAGTCCTTCCGCTGACTGGATAGCACGCAACTAAAGCTTTTCACTGTACGTTGGTACACGTGACAACGAACTAAACTAAACCAAACACACTGGCGTCAATTTACCAAAGCTAATTAACCTAAAAACCTGCACGTCCTCGAAGTGTGGAAGGAAAGCAGAACGCCCGGAGAAAACCCATGCGGTCACAGGGAGAACGTACAAAGTCCATACAGACAGCACTCGTAGTCAGGATCAAACCCGAGTCTCCGGCACTGTGAGGCAGCAACTCTACCGCTGCGCTACTGTGTTACCCCACAATATCCGAGATATTTGTCTTGAGAATACTCTGCAGACTCCAGTATTATAACAGAGAGTGCATTCTATATTCATGTGACTTGTGTATTGTGAGAAGCACTATGCAAATTCAAGTTGTTCGTAAAGAGAAGGGCTGTAAAATGTAATTCCCTATCACTCGGACGGACAAAAACATAAAAAAATTGTTGGTACATGCAGACAGAGGTAGTTCAGCAGGAAGTTGTAGAACTGCAGATGCTGATTTATACCAAAGATAGACACAAAGTGCTTGTGTAACTTGGTTCAACACAGTGGCGCAGGGGTAGAGTTGCTGCCTTACAGTGCCAGAGACCCAGGTTCAATCTTGACTATGGGTGCTGTTTGTACGGAGTTTGTACGTATAGTGCTAGTGTACGGGGACCGTGGTCGGTGTGGACTCGATGGGCTGAAGGGCCTGTTTCTGCGCTTTATCTCTAAACTAAACTAAAAATTAACAAACCTAAGCTCAGCGGGTCAAGCATCATCTCTGGAGAACATGGATAGGTGACGTTTTGGGTCGGGACCTTTCTTCAGACCATTCTGAATCCGATTCAGTAGCATTCTGAAGAAGGGTCCCGACACAAAACATTACCTATTCTATTTCTCCAGAGATGATTGGCCACAGTACAGGCTATGTTTTTCTTTGGCGCAGAAGACACTGAGGTAGGTCCAAAATTATAAGGCCATAAGACATAGGAGCAGAATTAGGCCATTCGGCCCATCGTCTGCTCTGCTATTCAATCATGGATGATGGATTTTTCGCTCTCAACCCCATTCTCCTGCCTTCTCCCCATAACCTTCGACACCCTAACTAATCACGAACCTATCAATCTCCTTTTTTAAAAGTACCCAATATCTTCAAAATCATGAAGAGCACTCAATCGGATAAATGCACAAAGTATTTTGCCCAGAGTAGGACAATTGAGAACCACGGGACATAGGTTTAAGGTGAGGCGGGAAAGATTTAATAGGAACTTTTTTACACACAAGGTGGTGGGTGTATAGAACGAGCTGCCAGAGGAGGGAGTTGAGGCAGGTACTATCATAACGTTTAAGAGATATTTGGACACGTACATGGAAATTATAGGTTTAGATGGCAATGGGCCACTCACAGGCAGGTGGGCCTAGTGTAGATGGTTGGCATGGGCTAGTTGGGTCAAAGAGCCTGTCTCCATGCTGTGGAGATAGACAAGCTAGTCAAAAGGAGATGCAAGGGGCCTGTTTATGTTTAAGATGTTTCCACTAGTGGGAGAGTCTAGAATAAAAGGATGTACCTTTAGAAAGGAAATTAGTTCTTTCTTTAGCTAGAGGGTGGTGAATCTGTGGAATTAATTGCACAGATTGGATATTTTTAAGGTAGAGATTTTTAAGACGGAGATTGACAGATTCTTGATCAGTACGAGTGTCGGGGGTTATGGGGAGAAGGCAGGAGAATGTGGTTGAGAGGGAAAGATAGATCAGCTATGATTGAATGTCGGAGTAGACTTGATAGGCCGAATGGGCTAATTCTGCACTTATGAACATGAACTTTTCAATCATTGATTTTGGGTATATCCAGCTTACACCTACACACACATCATGTCCATTTGCATTGATAGCCACCAGCACCATGGCAGAGAATAGGAGATGGATCTAGCCTCCCTTGGCCAGAAAACCCAGTGTACATGTGGGTTAGCTCACGAATGAACACTTTGCATCGAACACCTCAGATGTAACTGACACTGGACTGGTGGTCAGGCTAGAATCTAACAGGAAGACACGACACATCGTGCTTACAATGTAAAGGATCTCGTGGAGTGAATTACAGGGTTGGAATCTAATTGAAGCCACAAGGAACTGCAGATGCTGGTTTACAAAAAGACACAAAGTGCTAGTGTCACTTTGCTTGTCAGGCAGCTTCCCTGGGGGACATGGATAGGTGACGTTTCGGGTCGAGACCTTCTTCAGACTGTAGATGACGTTTCGGGTCGAGACCTTCTTTAGACTGATCGGTGACGTTTCGGGTCGGGGCTCTTCCTCTGAATGGTGGTCTTGACTTGAAATGTATCCCTGTTCTCCAGAGATGCTGCCGGAGTCACTGAGCTACTTTGTGCCTTGGAATCTAATTGAGATGGTTTGTTGTAAATTGCTGGCAGGAGCTGAGTTGATTTAGATGGAGAATAATGGATTTCATTAAGGATGATTACCAGGCGATAATCTAATTGAGCAGTGCAACTGATACCATGAAATACCACTGGCGAGTTGAAGTGGTTTATTACTGTCATATGAGCTCCATGATGGATTATAATCTTCATATCCCACTCGAGGTGGTCTGCTGGTTTGGATCTTAAAATATAGACCTCACCCGCCCTCAGATAATCTCCCACAGTTTAACCCACAACACGAGAGAGGTTGAATGTCAATTCCGTAGAGCATTCTCCAAACATCTTATCTTCTCCATTTAGACTTTACATTAGAGATACGCCATGGAAACAGGCCCCTCGGCCCACCGAGTCCATGCCAAACAGCGATCACCCTGTACACTAACACTACCCCACACACTAGAGACAATTTAACTAATTAACCTGAAGAAGGGTCTCGTCCCGAAACGTCACCCATTCCTTCTCTCCAGAGATGCTGCCCGTCCCGCTGAGTTACTCCAACATTTTGCGTCTATCCAGTTCCTTCTGCAGTTCCTTCCTACACCTAAAAAAACTGCATTTCTTTGGAGTGTGGGAGGAAACCGGAGTGGATGGAGAGAACCCACGCGGTCACGGGGAGAACGTACAAACTCCATACAGACATCGCCCATAGTCAGGATCGAACCCGGGTCTCTGGCGCTGTAAGGCAGCAACTCATCCACTGCACCACTGTGCCGTCCCCTTGTGTCTCCATTATGTAACGAGGAGGATCAATACAAGAAGAAAGGCCAGCAGTGAGTGATAGAAATCCAGAAGATGATCAAATTTGGACCATTAACTTTTACATCATGATTTTATTAAAGTAATTAGGTATAAAGGGTCAGGCTCAGGGAATAGCGATGTTAGCCAAGTGTGCTATTAGTGTGATAGATTAACGTCTATGCTCCTGAAATTTGATTCCATTGTCTCCAGTGGAGATGAACTTTGTAGTTCAACACAATAATGTTATCATAGTTTAGTGTAGAAAAATGTGCAGCTGAAAAATGAGGTGAATTCATTGCTTGTCAACCAACTAGTTTACACAAAAATGCTGTAGAAACTCAGCGGATGCAGCAACATCTATGGAGCGACGGAGATAGGCAACGTTTCGGCCTGAAACATTGCCTATCTCCTTCGCTCCATAGATGCTGCTGCACCCCGCTGAGTTTCTAGAGCATTTTTGTGTACCTTCGATTTTCCAGCATCTGCAGTTCCTTCTTAAACCAACCAGTTTAGTTTAGGTATCGCAAAGCGGCACAGTGGCGCAGCAGTAGTGTTGCTGCCTCACAGTGCCAGAGACACAAGTTCAATCCTGACTGCGGGAATTTTCTGTTCAGAGTTTGTACGTTCACCCCATTGACCATGTGGGTTTTCTCCGGGTGCTCTAGTTTCCTCCCACACTGCAAAGATGTACAGGTTTGTACGTTAAATGTCTTCAGTAAAATCTTCAGCATCTTGTGAATCTTCAGTGTAAACCAGCATCTGCGGTTCCTTTGTAGGTTAATTGGATTTGTAGGTTAATTGGATTTGGTAAAAAAAATTGTAAGTTGTCCCTTGCGTGTAGGAAAGTGCTAGCGTACGGGGTGATCATTGGTCGGCACAGGTTCGGTGAGCCAAAGGGCCTGTTTGCGTGCTGTATCTCTAAATTTTAAGGTCTAAAATCTAAATACACTATGGAAACTGATCCTTCTGCTGACCGAATCCGCGCCGACCATCGATCACCTGCTTACACTAGTTCTATGTTATCTTACTTTCTCATCCACTCCCTACACACTAGTGGTAACTTGCAGAAGCTAATTAGTCTACGTATGAAGAATAGAAGCATATGGTGCAACACAAACGTAGAAATGATCTGTTTCAGGATTAGGTGAATGGTGGCCAAGAATAATAAATAGCTCTCTCTCCTTTATTATTCTGCTTTCTACCTCCTCTTCTTTTCTCTCTATTTTCTTTCTTTTCTCCTTTCCTTTTTCTCACATTCCGGTATCACACACCTTTCTATTTCTTTTCTATTCTCTTTCTGTCCCCTTTTTACTGTTAAAAAATAAATAAATAAATAAGAAGCTGTACATGAAATGTAACATGTCAATACATACTAGGTATCTACGGCACCATATTACTGTACTTACTTCCAATAAAATTAAAAAATTAAAAATTAAAAAAGAATTAGTCTACAGACCTGCACGTCTTTTGAATGTGGGAGGAAACTGGAGCACTCGGAGAAAAACCACGCGGTCACAGGGAGAACGTGCAAACTCCATACAGACAGCACCTCTAGTCAGGATCGAACCCCCCCCCCCCACACCAATAATCATAATCATAATCGTCACAACCCCCCCCCCCCCGGCCAAGTACACCACAACATGCGGGGATTTGGTTTGCCCCAGTCATACCCCCCCCACCCCCCACACCAACCACATAAAAATTTGACACCAACCACACCCACCCCCAGTTGCCCCTCCCCATCACCCACTGTGATGGAAGGCCCCCACCCCACACCACTCTCCCCCCTCCACCCTCCCCCACCACACACACAGTTGAACCATCCCCCCACACCACACCTCGAAGCCCCACCCCCACACCACACCCCACATAACACAATACTAAAGATAAAATAAAACATACATTTTACAACAAAATAAAAACACAAAGAAGGAAAAAGACGGGACAGACCGTTGGCGAGGCAGCCATCGTACGGAGCACCCTGCACTGACCCTAATGTCATTAATGCATGGTATATCTAATCTGACTGGATAGCAGCAAAGCAAAGCTCTTCACTATAGTTCAGTATATGTGACATTAACCTAAAGATTGGTGGCTTTTCAATGTAACCACAGGCAACAGCTCCCTCTAGTGCCGCATCCAGGAGTGGACACCCACAGATCAAAATTTAAATCATAGCAGGACAGCAAGCATCTCTGGATAGAAGGAAAGAGTGACATTTCTGTTCAAGACCCTTCTTCAGACTGAGTTACTCTAGCATTTTGTGTCTATCTTCGGTTTAAACCAGCATCTGCAGTTCCTTCCTATACATTTTAAATCCTAGCACATGGAGTAAGTGGCAAAGAAGGGGACTTTGATAATCGGGATACAAAACTCACAGTTTACGTTTAGTTTGGTTTAGTTTAGAAATATTGTGTAGAAACTGGCCCTTCAGCCCACACTGGCCCTCTCACCAGTTCTATATTATCCCAGTTTTGCAACCTGCACACTAGGGGCCATTAGACATCAATTAACCTACTAACCTGCACGTTATTGAACTGTATCTCTAAACTCTAAGGTCTGAAATCTAAATACAGTATGGAAACATGTCCTTCTGCTCACCAGGTCCGTGCCAACTATTGATCACCTGTTCACACTAGTTCTGTGTTATCCCACTTTCTCATCCACCCCCCCTACACACAAGGGGCAACTTACAAAGCTCATTCACCTACAAACCTGCATGCCTTTTGAATGTGGGAGGAAACCAGGGCGCCCAGAGAAAACCCACGTGGTCACAGGGAGAATGCACAAACTCTGCACAGACGGCACCCATAGTCAGGATTGTTGTCACTCGGCAACTCAACCGCTGCGCCACCGTGCCACTTCTAAGGTCAAATCTAAGGGAAAAAACCTTTGCAGGCTTGGACTAGATTTCAGATACCAATATCATTCAAAATTTGGATGATAACAAATTGAAGTAATGTAAGCAGAAAGTGAAATGGGAGACCAAATCTAATATTAGTTTTGGGATGTGAGTGGAAAACGGAGCACCCGGAAGAAGCACACGCGGTCTCAGTGAAAACGTGCAAACTCCACACAGACAGCAGCCATGGTCAGGATCGAACCCGGGTCTCTGGTGCTGTGAGGCAGCAGCCCTATTACTGCGCTGCTGTGTTGCCCTCACTGATCATTCTATTTATGGAACTATTTTCAGTCTGAGGAAAGGCTCCGACCCGAAACGTCACCTATCCTTTTTCTCCAGAGATGCTGCCTAACCCCCTGAGTTACCCCGGCACCTTGTGTCTATCCTCGACATAAACCAGCATCCTTCCTGCATATTTTCAGTATAAATCAGTAACAATGACTCATTCTTGAGCACTTAAAGTTGAATTTCACATCCATACAACGCTGCTTCCCATAAAACAAACTTGACGAGCCCCAGATTTAATTTGTTGTTTAAGTTTGAAAGTTCGTTAAAATAATTGCTTTCCTCTGAAGCTTTGGCAATTGAGTATTTACTGAGTATTCTAATAAAAACACTCTCTGATTGTTGTCTTTCCAAAACGTTGAGTCAACCTAATTTTGTATATTCTCTGACTAACTTTATACGATTATGTTTCTGTTTCAAAGCTGGGGTTATGGTTTCCCCTGAGGTTATTTATCAAATCTTTATTGAGCATTTCTTCCAAGATTCATACAATCTTAGAAACATAGAAGATAGGTGCAGGAGGAGGCCATTCGGCCCTTCGAGCCAGCACCGCCATTCATTGTGATTATGGCTGATCATCCCCAATCAAATAGAAACATAGAAAATAGGAATAGAAACATAGAAAATAGGGATGTGTTCAAAGTGACATCCCTTGTCTTGTCTTGTGATGTGTTCAAAATTTGCGCCTATACAAAATGCCATTAACGCACTTGCTTCAACCACCACCGCTCATTCTAGGCACCCACCACCCTCTTGTCCACCGAGTCCACGTTGACCATCGATCACCGGTTCACACTAGTTTTACTGTATCCCACTGTCTCATGCACTCCCTACACACTAGGGCTGATTAACCTACAAACCCACCTGTCTTTTGGTTGTCGGAGGAAACCAGAGCACCCAGAGGAAACCCATGTGGTCATATGGAGAACATGCAAACTCCACATAAACATCACCCAAGGTCAGGATCGAAGCCAGGTCTCTGGTGCTGTGAGGCAGCGGCTCTACTGTCTGTGCCACTGTGTCGCCCCTAACTGGGCTGTACCACATATGCCTGTATGATCTTCTAACACATTCTCAGATAGTGGCTTCACTCAGACCTTGCACTGGGCATGACAACTCAACTGAATAAGATTCCAGAAACAAATATTGTTGCCTAAAACATTTATTTAGAATAAAATTACCCCAAAATATGACTTCAATGAGAAGCCTTAACCTTACCTCCAAATAGGCTTTAATTTAAAGCTAATAGCAAGTATGGTTAAGCCCCTTCCCACTTAGGAAACCTGAACTGAAACCTCTGGAGACTTTGCGACCCACCCAAGGTTTCCGTGCAGTTCCCGGAGGTTGCAGCTGGTTGCCGGAGGTTGCAGGTAGTGGAAGCAGGTAGGGAGACTGACAAAAACCTCCGGGAACCGCACGGAAACCGTGGGTGGGGCGCAAAGTCTCCAGAGGTTTCCGTTTAGGTTTCCTAAGTGGGACAGGGGCATAACATCTTAAATATGCTTATCCATCTAATCAATTCATTGCTAAGTTTAGTTTAGTTTCGAGATACAGCATGGAAACGGGCCCTTCGTACCACTAGGTGCATGCCGACCAGCGATCATTCATACACTAGTTCTATCCTACACACTAGGGACAGTTTGCAGAAGCCAATCAACCTACGAACCTGCACGTCTTTGGAGTGTGGGAGGAAACCGGAGCACCCGGAGAAAACCCACACGGTCACAGGGAGAACGTACAAACTCCGTACAGCGAGCACCCATAGTCAGGATCGAACCCGGGTCTCTGGCGCTGTAAGGCAGGAACTCTACTGCTGTACTGCTCTGCTGCCCGAAAGCCAATTTAAAGCCAATAGCAAGTTTGTTTACATCTTAAAAGTACTACTTCCTTCAACCAAATCATTGTTTTTAAACTCTGATGAAGTGGATGTATATTTTAACTAAAGATAAGACGTATCATTTTCAAAGTGATGACTCAAGTTTATTAATGGAGGATATTGCCTAAACCTTGATTAAAAATAAATGCAGGTAAATCAAACAATATAAGAAGAGAAAGCCACATGCAATAAATACGATGGCAGAATTCCACAACACCAACTCCAAAAAGAAACTAACTCACAAGCAATAGTTTGAGTTTAATTTATTGTCACATGTACCGAGGTACAGTGAAAAGCTTTGGTTGAGTACTAATCAGTCAGCGGAAAGACAATACACGATTGCAATTGAGCCGTCCACAGTGTACAGGTACATGATAAAGGGAATAGCATGAAGAATGTTTAGTGCAAGATAAAGTCCAGTAAAGTCCGATCAAAGGTAATCCCGAGTCTCTCCAATGAAGTAGATAGTAGTTCACGACCGCTCTCTAGTTGTTGATAGGATGGTTCAGTTGCCTGATAACAGCTGGGACAAAACTGCCCCTGAATTATACTCTCTAGAATTTAGGAGATTGAGAGGGGAACTTATAGAAACTTACAAAATTCTTAAGGGGTTGGACAGGCTAGATGCAGGAAGATTGTTCCCGATGTTGGGGAAGTCCAGGACAAGGGGTCACAGCTTAAGGATAAGGGGGAAATCCTTTAAAACCAAGATGAGGAGAACGTTTTTCACACAGAGAGTGGTGAATCTCTGGAACTCTCTGCCACAGAGGGTAGTTGAGGCCAGTTCATTGGCTATATTTAAGAGGGAGTTAGATGTGGCCCTTGTGGCCAAGGGGATCAGAGGGTATGGAGAGAAGGCAGGTACGGGATACTGAGTTGGATGATCAGCCATGATCATATTGAATGGCGGTGCAGGCTCGAAGGGCCGAATGGCCTACTCCTGCACCTAATTTCTATGTTTCTATGAATCTGGACGAAGAATAGACACAAAATGTTTAGTAACTCAGCGGGTCAGGCAGCATCTCTGGAGAGAAGGAATGGGCGACGTTTCAGGTTGAGACAACTTTTTCAGACCTGAACCTGGATGTGTGTTTAGCACAGATTGATTTCACGCTCTTAGAAGTTTTTTTTGCAAAATAACAAATTCTACGACCCAAAAAGACAAAATCCGAGATTGACCTGACTTTCAAAAATCTCGGAAATGTTTATAATGAACTGCAGATGTTGGAATCAGCGGGAGGAAAAAAAAAAAAGAAAATGCTGGAGGAACACAGTGAGTCAGGCAGCATTTGTGGGGAGAAATTAACAGATTATGTTTCAGGGTAGACACAAAATGCTGGAGTAACTCAGTGACATCACCCATTCCTTCTCTCCAGAGATGCTGCCTGACCCGCTGAGTTACTCCAGCATTTTGTGCCTACCTTCGATTCTATCAGCATCTGCAGTTCTTCCTTATGTTTCAGGCCCAGATTTTTCTTCATACTGATGGAGTAGAGGGGAGGAAACTGGTGCAAGGTTGTGAAAGGAAGGGGGTCAGACAAGAGCTGGCAACTGTTCTTTAGGTGCAGCACGGTGGTGCAGTGGAAGAGTTGATGCCTTACTGTGACAAAGACCCGGGTTCAATTCTGACTATAGATGCTGTCTGTAAGGAGTTTACACATTCACCCTGTGACTGCGTGGGTTTTCTCTGGGTGCTCCAGTTTCCTGCCACATCCCAAAGACGTACAGGTTGGTAGGTTAATTGGCTTTGTTAATACATCGTAAATTGTCCCTAATGTTTATGATAGTTTTCGCTAGGAATGATCATTGGTCAATGGGGACTCGATGGGCAGAAGGGCCTGTTTTCACACTGTATCTCTAAAAGTCTATCTACCATATCCCATCTACTTCATCAGCCTGTAGAAGGGTCCTTACCCAAAACGTCGTCTGCTCGTTTCCATCCACAGGTATCCTTACCTGCTGAGTCCCTCCAGCACTTTGCATCTTTTTTTTGTAAAGCAGCATCTGCAGTTCTTTGTGTCTCCATAGAAATGCTAGTCTTTGTTTTTTTCATTTGTATAACGAGGTGGGGGGGGGGGGGGGGGGGGGGATCCTACAGTCTATTTGCACTGTAATGGAACGACAGTTTTAAAGAAATCCCCAACCCCTCCTCTGGACCACCGTCTATCCCAAATAGCACTTGTCGATGTTGTAATCCGCTTGTTCTCCTGAGAGTGGTAAATTACTGAACGATTAGATATTCCCCCAGCACACAAGACACACACTTCATCGGGCAGGATTGCCCAATGGCCCTTGGCTAGCTATACTGTGGAACATCTGCAGCATGTGCTGATAAAGAGGAGAGCAAATTAGCACAAAGATCAAAGTGGAAAAGGAATGTGACTGGTCTACACTGTGTATATCGGGCCCTTGCATACGAGAAGGGTAAAAATGAGCTTCATCCATTTTGGATACAGCAGCGCGTTACCAAGTTCAAGACTATGGTTAAGCCAATGATGAAGGCAAATAGCAACCCATGAAGACGACAGCGGTAGAGTTACTGCCTTACAATGCCAGAGACCCAGGTTCAATCCTGACTACGGGTGCTGACTGTACGGAGTTTGTACGTTCTCCGTATGACTGCGTGGATTTTCTCTGCGTGCTCCAGTCTCCTCACACACTC
Organism: Leucoraja erinaceus; assembly: GCF_028641065.1. Taxonomy (NCBI): domain Eukaryota; kingdom Metazoa; phylum Chordata; class Chondrichthyes; order Rajiformes; family Rajidae; genus Leucoraja; species Leucoraja erinaceus. Next base: position 22,043,968 of record NC_073396.1, read on the forward strand.
CAAAGACGTACAGGTTTGCAGGTTAATTGGCTTTGGTAAAAATTGTAAATGTTCCCTTGTGTGTAGGATAGTCCCTGTCTACGGGGTGATCACTGGTCAGTGAGGACTCGATGGGCCAAAGGGCCTGTTTCCATGCTGTATGTCTAAGACCTAATGTCTAATGGATAAAGAAGCCAGGCAGAGTCCAGAGTAGACACAAGGAACTGTAGATTCTGGTTTACAAAGAAAGGCACAAAATGCTGGAGTAACTCAGCGGATCAGGCAGCATCTCTGGAGAACATGTGAAGGTGATGTTTCAAGTTGAGACCCTTCTTCAGAAGACCTGAAATGTCACTTATCAGTCTGAAGATTGGGCCCGACCTGAATCGTCACCTGTCCACGTTCTCCAGAGATGCTGCCTGACCCGCTGAGTTACTCCAGTTACTGAAGTCTGAAGAAGGGTTTCTGCCCGAAATCATTGCCTATTTCCTTCGCTCCATAGATGCTGCTGCCTCATCCGCTGAGTTTCTCCAGCATTTTTGTCTACCTTCGATTTTCCAGCATCTGCAGTTCCTTCTTAATCAATTCATCTTGGCGTGTTTCCTGACTATCTGCTTCTGCCTTTGTCGTGACCAGCATGGTTTGCTTTTGACATGGACCATTACAGCTTGTAAATTGCCTGAGCAGTGCAAGTCTTCCTTGCCGTTGGTCCTCGCTCACAGAGCGCAGTCCCATTCAATGTTGGGGTCTGTTGCTGTGCAGTGACCTTTGATTTGCCCGTGGTTCTGGCAGCAATGTGTTTCTCATTACCAGACTTGGTAAACAACTGTGATCATGAGCGGCATTCCATCGGTAACGACTGCGCAATTAGTATTAATCCATGAGACTTCTGCCAACTCACTCAGGGAGTGATACAACTGGCTCGGCTTACTGCCAGGATTCTTGGTGTATGTTTATTTGCTGTTATGTTTGTTGAACTGTGGTTCCATCTACAAGTTCACCCATTCCGTTTCAAATGTACCCAGGGCAACAATTCAACATTAAGGGAACATGGCGGGTAGGGATGAGGGGCAGTGCTTTGTCACAACAGAACCCCATTTGAAGGTTCTCCAACTCTTCCTGGCCCAGAGTTTCATAGAATGTGAGGCTACAAGAGGCCATTCAGCCCAAAGTGTTCAACCTGGCCAGGAAATATCTGTAATAGACACAAAGTGTCTCCTACCAAGGTTCCCCAGAGATGCTGCCTGACTCGCTTAAAACCACGCGCCACCGGACTCAGTAACATCTTCTTCCCCTCTGTTATCAGGCTTCTGAACGGTCCTTCCATAAGCTAGGGTACTGTCCGATTCACCTCGACCCCATTGTGGACATTTGTCTCTGACACTGGTGCGCTACAATGCTGAGAACTATATCCTGCACTCTGTATCTTCCCCTTTGCTCTACCTTCTGTACTTGAGTTCAGCTTAATTATATTTAAGTACAATGTTGTCTGCAAATCCAAGCATCTCTCTGTACCTCGATACACATGGACTAAACCTAAAACCTAAACCAGTCGGAAAGATTGGGGGAGATTATGTCTGGAGACATTCCCCTGCGTTTCACAAACGCCTCGCCTCTCAATCGGGAAGTGGGGGAGGTACAATGTCTGTGGGTGAGAGGGCGCAAAGTCAACAGTTGAAGCAAGACAGGCAAATCTGAGTTGGGTGAAGTCCAATACAGAGGGGGAAATAAGTTTGGGGTGAGTTCAAAGGGTTGGCACAGCGACACAGAGAAACAGTGGTAGAGCTGCAGCCTTATAGCGCCAGAGACTCAGGTTCAAGTTCAAGTTCAAGTGAGTTTATTGTCATGTGCCCCTGTATAGGACAATGAAATTCTTGCTTTGCTTCAGCACAACAGAACATAGTAGGCATTTACTACAAAACAGATCAGTGTGTCCATATACCATGATATAAATATATACACACATGAATAAATAAACTGATAAAGTGCAAATAACAGAAAATGGGTTATTAATAATCAGAGTTTAATAGCCTGATGGCTGTTGGGAAGTAGCTATTCCTGAACCTGGTTTTTGCAGTCTTCAGGCTCCTGTACCTTCTACCTGAAGGTAGCAGGGAGATGAGTGTGTGGCCAGGATGGTGAGGGTCTTTGATGATACTGCCAGCCTTTTTGAGGCAGCGACTGCGATAAATCCCCTCGATGGAAGGAAGGTCAGAGCCGATGATGGACTGGGCAGTGTTTACTACTTTTTGTAGTCTTTTCCTCTCCAGGGCGCTCAAATTGCCGAACCAAGCCATGATGCAACCGGTCAGCATGCTCTCTACTGTGCACCCCGTAGAAGTTAGTGAGAGTCTTCATTGACAAACCGACCCTCCGTAATCTTCTCAGGAAGTAGAGGCGCTGATGAGCTTTCTTGATAATTGCATTAGTGTTCTCGGACCAGGAAAGATCTTCAGAGATGTGCACGCCCAGGAATTTGAAGCTCTTGACCCTTTCAACCATCGACCCGTTGATATAGATGGGGCTGTGGGTCCCCCTCCAACTCCTTCCAAAGTCCACAATCAGTTCCTTGGTTTTGCTGGTGTTGAGGGCCAGGTTATTGCGCTGGCACCATATGGACAGTTGCTCGATCTCTCTTCTGTACTCTGACTCATCCCCATCAGTGACACGTCCCACAACAGTGGTGTCATCAGTGAACTTGATGATGGAGTTCGCACTGTGGCTGGCTACGCAGTCATGAGTATAGAGTGAGTACAGCAGGGGGCTGAGCACGCAGCCTTGAGGTGCTCCCGTGCTGATTGTTAGCGAGGCTGACACATTTCCACCAATACAAACAGACTGTGGCCTGTGAATGAGGAAGTCGAGGATCCAATTGCAGAGGGATGCGCAGAGACCCAGTTCTGCGAGTTTGGTAACCAGCTTGGAGGGGATGATTGTGTTAAATGCCGAGCTGTAATCGATGAATAACAGCCTGACATATGAGTTTTTGTTGTCCAAGTGGTCCAGAGCGGAGTGGAGGGCCAGCGAGATCGCATCACCGTTGATCTGTTGTGGCGGTAAGCGAACTGCAGTGGGTCCAGGTTCGATCCTGACTAAAGGTGCTGTCTGTACGGAGTTTGTACATTCCCTGGTTTCCACGTTCCAAAGACGTGCAGGTTTGTAGGTCAATTAGCTCCTGTAAATTGTCCCTAGTGTGCATGGTAGAACTAGTGTGAGCGAGTGATTGCTAGTCGACACGGTCTTGGTGGGTTGAAGGGCCTGTTTCCATGCAGAGTCTCTAAAACTAAAAAAAAAACTAATGACCAATAAACTCAGAACCAATAAACCTTAGACCACAACAGAAGGTTTAGAATCGTTGGACCATCTTAAACGTTGAAAGAATCTGCTTCCCATTATTTCAATGCATATTTATTTTAAATGGGCTCTGAAGGCTTGACTGGCTTCAGTGTCTGGAGTCTTTAAGGAGTTGTTTATTGACCACAGGGAAAAATAAATCAGAATAACTTCATGTGGGGTCATGAGAGAGAGAGAGAGAGAGAGAGAGAGAGAGAAGAAAGAGGAACATTTTATACAAATGTATTGAGAATCCATCCACTAATAACAACCATTGGAAGTTCAAAATAACACGAATTTCTAAACAGATCGCTGAAAACATTTGGAAAATGCATTCAAAGTCAGATAAGCTGAAAACAGCCCTTCAGCCACTACCTCTGTGCAATCCCTCATGAAGTCTGAAGAAGGGTGGCGACCCGAAACATCATCCATTCCTTCTCTCCAGAGATGCTGCCTGTCCCGCTGAGTTGCTCCAGTATTTTGTGTCTGCATATTCTGTTGTGCTGCTGTTACATTGTTCTGTCTTGGACATTTTAAGATAAAACATCCTTGACTCCTGACCCATGCTAATCCAATTTATTCTGTCCACATTCCCACCAATCCATTCCTGATTCATATTCATAAGTTCATAAGAAATAGGCCATTCAGCCCATCGAGTCTACTCCACCATTCAATCATGGCCGATCTATTTTTCCCTCTCAAACCCATTCTCCTGCCTTTACCCCAAAGCCCCTGACACTCGTACCAGTAGAATCTGACCATCTCCACTTTAAAAATACCAAATGACTTGGTCTCCACAGCCGTTTGTGGCAATTAATTCCACAGATACACCACCCTCTGGTTAAAGAAATTCCTCCTCTTCTCCATTCGAAATGCCCTAATCCTATGTGCCCTCATTAGGACCCCCCTTCTTCTTCTCTGCATTGTCTATTTAAGTGCCTGTCTAAATGTCTTAGTACATAAACACAAAAAGCTGGAGTAACTCAGTAGGACAGGCAGCATCTCTGGAGAGAAAGAATGGGTGACGTTTTGGGTTAAGACCCTTCTTCTGACTGGTCTTGACCCATCTTGACCCGCCTCGACCCGAAACGTCACCCATTCCTTCTCTCCAGAGATGCTGCTGCCTGTCCCGCTGAGTTACTCCAGTTTTTAAGTCTATCTTTGGTTTAAACCAGCATCTGCAGTTCCTTCCCACACATTCCGAAATATAGTAATTGTATCTGATTCCACTACCTCAGTTGGTAGCACAGTTCTGTACACCCCCACGGCTTTACACACTCTTGTGTTTGAATGCACAATAACTTTGGATAAAACACAGACAATTTGCATTTCAGAGGACTTTCACAGTGGGAGGTGCTGAAACTTTCTTCAAAGGAAGGAGACAATCATATGAAATAACTGCAAACCTTTCAACACGTCACCCCCTTTCATTATAGCTGATAATTATATTACAATGCACAGTGAAGGGTCTTTCAAGCAAAAACATCTCATGGGCTAAAAAACATAAATATTAATTTCTGGAAAATGCTATTGGCAGATTGTAGCAAAAAGGGCAAAAAAAACCAAACTCCTGAACGCTGTGGCGCCGACACACACTCATCGGGGGGCGGATCGGTCGGCTAGATTTGGAGCCCGCGGAGTTTCCAGGGCCCGTCCGCCGCTGGGCGGCGCCGGTTTGGAGCTCCAACCCCGACTGTTCTACCCCTGGCACAAGGCGGCTCCAAATCGCAGCGACTGCCTCCGCGAGTGTTGTGTGTCGGCGGCCACAGCGCTCCGACTTGCCGCGCACGGCGACCCCGGTAAGGCGATTGCCCGCTCCCCGCTTTTTTCCCACGAGTTTCCCAGCCGTGCGACGCTGGCCGACTCCCGACATTTGCGGAGCTGGACGGCCCGTCCGGCCGAGCTGGCCGCTGCTGGATTTGGACGCCTCGCGCCAACAGCCATGAAAAAAACTATTAGTTATTAGTTGATGGGAATATTTTTTCCATGCAACATTTTTAATGCAAGAAATTACCAGAGATATAATTGCACTGACTAATGCATTAGTAGCTGGCAATGCATTGCATTGTATTTGCAAGGAAATGCAGATTCTGGTTTAAAAATGTCACAAAGTTGATGGAGTAACTCAGTGGATAAACACCAAATGCTGGAGTAACTTAGCGGAACAGGCAGCATCTCTGGAGAGAAGGAACGTGTGACGTTTCGGGTCGAGACCCTTCTTCAGACTGGTCTGGGGAAAGGGAAATGAGAGATATAGATGGTGATGTAGTGGGATATACTGTAGAAGAAACAAATGAAAGATATGCAAAATAGTAACGATGATAAAGGAAACAGGCCATTGTTAGCTGTTTGCTATGTGAGAACGAGTAGCTGGTGTGACTTGGGTGGGGGATGGATGGAGAGAGAGGAACTGCAGGGGTTACTTGGAGTTAGAGAAATCAATAGTCTTACCACAGGGTTGTAAGCTGCCCATGCAAGTCAGTGGTCAGCCAGTATCTTTGGAGAACATGGAGAGGTGACATTTCGGGTCAGCACCCTCCTTCAGACTGATTGTAGTAGGGGGAGAAAGTTGGAAGAGCGGTGGGGGGCGGGACAAAAAACTGGCACGTGATAGGTGGACACAAAAGGCAATCAATGGGCCAGGCAGCATCTCTGGAGGAAAGGAATAGGTGACGTTTAGGTTGAGATCCTTCTTTAGACCATAAGCCGCCCAAATGGAACATATATCGATTCAGAAATCAGAAGTGCAAACAGACTTGGGAGTGTTGGTGCAGGATTCCCATAAGGTTAATTTGCAAGTTGAATCAATAGTAAGGAAGGAAAATGCAATGTCCGCATGTATTTTGTGAGGACTAGAAGATAAAAGTGTTGAGGTTGTAATGTTGAGGCTTGAGAATGCATTGATCAGACTGCTATTGGCCCGTTGTGAGTAATTTTGAGCCCCATATCTACGGACGGATGTGTTGGTGCTGGAGTGGGTCCAGAGGAGGTTTACAAGAACGAACCCTGGGTTGATTTGGTTATCATATGATGAGCGTTTTTTTGGCAATATGAGAGAGTTCAATAAATTGGACTTGAAACACACTGGAGACACAAGGAACTAGCTGGAGTTTTTTTGTTGTTGTATGCAGTTTACAAACACAACCTACAGACATGATTCCGGTACAATTACGGATATAATTATTCAGCAGATGCTTTTGATCCCCTGTGTTTGATATAAAACGTTTGAGTTGATGATAAAGCAACTAATGAGAGTGATGGGAGCCAGTAATTCCAAGTAAACACTTTAAATATATTTTAAGTAAAGACACAAAGTAATAGAGTAACCCAACGGATCAGGCAGTATCATTTGATTTTAGACGTTAGAGATACAGCGCGGAAACAGGCCCTTCATTCCACCGAGTCCGCGCTGACCAACGATCACCCCCTGCGCTAGCACTATCCTACACTCACCTGTACGTCATTGGAGTGTGGAGGAAACCGGGGCACCCAGAGAAAACCCACGTGTTACAGCGGTACACACTCGGTAAAGACAGCATCCATATATATATATATCTCTGGCACTGTAAGGCAGTAACTCTACCATTGTGCCACTGTGCTGCCCCTAATCTATGGAAGAAATGGATTGACTGCATTTTGGGTCGGGACCCTTCTTCAAGGGGGGGGGTGGGGATCTGGAAAAGAGAGGTGGAGTGGAACGAAGGCTGTTGAGTGATAGGTGGTGGGGTGCTGATGATGGGTGACACATGGATCTACAGATGATGGAATATTGAGTAAAACACAACGTGCTGGAGTAACTCAGTAGGTCAGACAGCATCTGTGGAGGGAATGTGACATTTAGGGTCAGGGCCCTTCATAAGGCAGGGTAAAGTCAGCATGGATTTATGAAGGGTAAATCATGTCTGACGAGTCTTATAGAATTTTTCGAGGATGTAACTAGTAGAGTGGATAAGGGAGAACCAGTGGATGTGTTATATCTGGACTTTCAGAAGGCTTTCGACAAGGTCCCACATAAGAGATTAGTATACAAACTTAAAGCACACGGTATTGGGGGTTCAGTATTGATGTGGATAGAGAACTGACTGGCAGACAGGAAGCAAAGCGTAGGAGTAAACGGGTCCTTTTCACAATGGCAGGCAGTGACTAGTGGGGTACCGCAAGGCTCAGTTCTGGGACCCCAGCTGTTTACGATATATATTAATGATTTGAACGAGGGAATTGAATGCAACATCGCTAAGTTTGCGGATGACACAAAGCTGGGGGGCAGTGTTAGCTGTGAGGTGGATGCTAGGAGGCTGCAAGGTGACTTGGATAGGCTGGGTGAGTGGGAAAATGCATGGCAGAAGCAGTATAATGTGGATAAATGTGAGGTTATCCACTTTGGTGGCAAAAACAGGAAAGTAGATTATTATCTGAATGGTGGCCGATTAGGAAAGGGGGAGATGCAACGAGACCTGGGTGTCATGGTACACCAGTCATTAAAAGTAGACATGCAGGTGCAGCAGGCAGTGAAGAAGGTGAATGGTATGTTAGCATTCATAGCAAAAGGATTTGAGTATAGGAGCAGGGAGGTTCTACTGCAGTTGTACAGGGTCTTGGTGAGACCACACTTGGAGTTTTGGTCTCCCAATCTGAGAAAAGACATTCTTGCCATAGAGGGAGTACAGAGAAGGTTCACCAGACTGATTTCTGGGATGTCAGGACTTTCATATGAAGAATGACTGGATAGAATCGGCTTGTACTCGCTAGAATTTAGAAGATTGAGTGGTGATCTTATAGAAATTACAAAATTCTTAAGGGGTTGGACAGGCTAGATGCAGGAAGATTGGTCCCGATGTTGGGGAAGTCCAGAACAAGGGGTCACAGTTTAAGGATAAGGGGGAAATCTTTTAGGACCGAGATGAGGAAAACATTTTTCACACAGAGGAATCTCTGGAATTCTTTGCCACAGAAGGTAGTTGAGGCCAGTTCATTGGCTATATTTAATGAGGGAGTTAGATGTGGCCCTTGTGGCTAAAGGGATCAGGGGGCATGGAGAGAAGGCAGGTACAGGATACTGAGTTGGATGATCAGCCATGATCATATTGAATGGCGGTGCAGGCTCGAAGGGCTGAATGGCCTACTCCTGCACCTATTTTCTATGTTTCTATGTTTCTATGGAAGGAGAAGGGATTGAATGGCAGATAGGTGGAGTGAGTGGCAAAGGCTAGAGGTGTAAAGGAGACAAAAGGGTGTCAGATGTGGAGAGGAGGAGTGAAATATGAAGCCCTAGAGGGGAGGTGGGTGGAAGGGGATAGGTGGGGAGGGGGATGAGGGGGATAAAAGGCATTGGGTGACAAGTCTAGGAAGGAGGGGATAGGAGCAGTGTGACTGGGATTTCTTTCTCTACAGTCTCTGTGGTGGTCAGTTTTGTTCACCATGTTATAGGAACGATGTTGTCAAGCTGGAAAGGGTGCTCAGAAGATTTATGAATCATGTTGCCTGGACCAGAGTGGCCTGAGGTATAGGGAGAGGTTGAGCAGGCTAGCACTTCATCCCTTGAAGTGCAGGAGGATGAATTGTGATCTTATGGAGGTGTATAAGATCACGAGAGGAATAGATAGGGTAAATGCACAGTCTTTTACCCAGAGAAGGGGAATTAAGAACAAGAGGACACAGGTTTAAGATAAGCAGGGAAAGATTTAGACTTCAGACTCGAGAGATACAGTGTAGAAACAGGCCTTTGGGCCACTGTGCCTGCACCAACCAGCAATCATGAGCACTGTCCTACACACTAGGGACAATGTGCAGGTGTTTCTGAAGCCAATTAACCTGCAAATCTGTACATATCTGGAACGTGGAAGGAAAGTATTTTTGCCCAGAATAGAGGAATCAATAACCAGACATAGGTGAGGAAGATCGATTTAATAGGAACCTGAGGGGTAACTTTTTCACACAAAGTGTGGGTGTATGGTCCCAGCGGCCCCAGGAGGTAGGGTCATTACGTTTAAGGGACATATGGGCAGGTACATGGATAGGCCAGGCTTACAGGGTTATGGGCCAAACGCAGACAGATGGGACTAGTGTAGCTGGGACAAGATGCTGCTGCACCCAGCACTTTTGTCTAGGACATGTTGGCCGGTGTGGGCAAGTCGGGCCGAAGGGCCTGTTTCCACACTGCTAGACTCTGTGACACTATGACAGACAGACGACCCCGCCACAGTGCAGTTGGTGGGTGTGTGCTTTGCTCGCTGTCGGCGTTGGTCCCATTACTTTGATGATGTGGGATTAAACTTAATTTACAACCCAGGCTTGTTGCAAGCCAAATATTAACAGCAAACAAACGCCGCACATCAACGGGAGCCTGGCATGACATGGCTTTCTAAAACTGTAGCGCCCTCGGCTATTGCTGCCTTTTAATCCGCGCACAGCGCTCGGCTATTACAACGCGTGTCATTACTTAGAATAGAAATGAATTTTCACAGCACGCGGGTTCAGTCGCCCTTGATTTTTCACCCCGCAGCTTGGCGTTTCAAACTTTTTTCTCTCCACAACAATTCGCCCCGATACTTTCTCGAAACGATGCATCATCACCCTGCTAAACGGAGCCCGGCAACATCCAGGCACAAGGAACCGCAGATGCTGGTTTACAAAAGAAAGATACAAAGTGCTGGAGTAGCTCGGCGGGCCAGGCAGCATCGGGCTTGGTGTTACAAATCTCACATGGATTCTCGCTGAAGCCAAAAAAAAAAAGTTGAATGTGAATGAATCAAATAGTTCATGAGTCATACCAGCAGAATTATGCCATTCGGCCCATTCAATCGTGGCTGACCTATCTTTCCAGCTCAACCCCAATTCTCCCGCCTTCTCCCCATAACCCCTGACAGACTTAATAATCACGAATCTGTCAATTTCCTCCTTAAAAATCCCCAATAACCTGGCTTCCACCGCTCTCTGTGGCAAAGAATTCCACAGACCTAGGATTAGACCTCCACAGACCTACCCCTCAGCGAGTACAGGCTCAGTCCATCAAACACATCACATAAACGCCAACTCGTTTCATTCTCAGCTGCTGTTAATATTAGGGCAAGGCACAAAGTCCTGGAGTAACTCAGCGGATCAGGCAGCATCTCTGGAGAACCTGGATACCTGATGTGGACAGATGACTGATCAGTCCTGACCTGAAACGTTACCTATCCATGTTCTCCAGTGATGCTGCCTGACTTGCTGAGTTACTCCAGCACTTCGTGTCTTTTCTTGGCAAACCAGCATCTGCAGTTTCTACCTGTTAATATTAAGAAAGCAGTCAAAACCTTTGTCTTTCCCCAGGGTGGAAATGTCACAGATGAGAAGCCATCCAGTAAAGTCTGATTAAAGATAGTCCGTCTCCAATAAGGTAGATAGTAACTTAGGACTGCCCTCTGGTTGTTCATAGGATGGTTCAGTTGCCTGATAACAACTGGGAAGAATCTGTCCCTGAATCTGGAGATATGCGTTTTCACACTTCTGTACATCTTGCCCGATGGGAGAGGGGAGAAGAGGGAGTGTGCAGGGTGAGACTGGCCCTTGATTCTGCTGGCGGCATTGCTGAGGCAGCGTGAGGTATGGATTAAAGTCAATGGTTGGTTTGGTAATGGTCTAGGCTGCATCCACAAATCTCTTCATTTTCTTGCAGTCTTGCATGGAGCTGTATCCAAACCATGCTGTGATGCATCCGGATAAAATCCCGATAAAAGACATGGCATATCTGTAGAAGTTGGTGAGGGATGTTGTGAAAAAGACAAACTTTCTAAGCTTCTAAGGAAGTAAGGGTGTTGGTTGTGCTTTCTTGGCCATCGCTTCAATATGGGTGGTCCAGGAATGTGTGTTCTGCTCAAGATTCCAGCATCTGCAGATCCTCCTATCTCTCTTGTTTTAGGTTCTCCCTGTGGGAAAATGTAGAATTGTACAGGACAGAGCACATTAGTTGCATCACGGCGTTGTTCGGCATCTTGAAAGCCCAGGAATGCAGAGGGTTGCAAAAAAAATGCTGATCACTGCCAGTTAGTCCATCACGGGTACTCACCTCCCCAAAATCGAAGGGATCTACAGGAGTCGCTGCCTCAAAAAGGCAGCCAGAATCAGAGACCCACACACCCTGGCCACAATTTCTTCTCTCTCCTGCCATCGGGAAGAAGGTACAGGAACCTGAAAACTGTAACATCCAGGTTCAGGAGCAGCTTCTTCCCTACAACCATAGAAACATAGAAAATAGGTGCAGGAGGAGGCCATTCGGCCCTTCGAGCCAGCACCGCCATTCATTGTGATCATGGCTGATCATCCCCAATCAATAACCCGTGCCTGCCTTCTCCCCATATCCCTTGATTCCACTAGCCCCTAGAGCTCTATCTAACTCTCTCTTAAAACCATTCAGCGATTTGGCCTCCACTGCCCTCTGTAGCAGGGAATTCCACAAATTCACAACTCGCTGGGTGAAAAAGTGTTTTCTCTCCTCAGCCTTAAATGGCCTCCCCTTTATTCTAAGACTGTGGCCTCTGGTTCTGGACTCACCCAACATTGGGAACATTTTCCCTGCGTCTAGCTTGTCCAGTCCTTTTATAATTTTATATGTTTCTATAAGAATCCCCCTCATCCTTCTAAACTCCAAATAACCATCGGACTATTAAACGCTACAACCTCCAAAGAGGCCCCAAACTACACAGACTTGGGAACATTATTTTTGGCTTTGCACTACTATTGTTTGTTTATTTGAATGTTTTTTTTTAATATTACTGAACTTTGTGCGTTGTTTATTCTGGTTTATTCTGGATTTTACAGAGCATTATGTTCACATATATGTTGTACTGCTACAAGTGACAACTTCCTTTTTCAGATTTGTGCCACGCCAGTGACGATAAAACACTCTTGAATCTTGACATCTGCTTGTCCGGCTTTGGAACGTGGGCGGATCGGGAAGTACAATGTTTACAGGAGCGCGGGGAATGGGAATGGGAATGGGAATGGGAATGGGAATGGGAACGAGTGGGATAACGGGAAGTGAGGAACCAAACAAATGTTTATTCCCAACCACCCTGTGATCTGGAACAAACGTAACCAGTCTCATTGTGGTCGTATCGTCGCCCAGTTACAGGGAGACTATTAGTGTAATTCCTTACACAGATCAGAGGCCACACAGGCAGAAATAATTTCCCTCCGGCTGTTTCTCTTTCAACTTTGTCTTATTTGTCAAGATTCAGCGAAATGCTGTGTTCCGCCGGCTTTGAACGCTGGATTCCACCCCTTTAGTCACGGAAATACAATTTATATCTATTATCTTTGCAGTGCAGACTGCATCTGCTTGTGTTACTAAATAGTGATGGGGTCGGGAGAGGGAGAGGCCGGGATGTTGCAAATGCCCATTTGCCGAATGAGAGGAGACTTTTGTATATCAAAACAAAAGCATCGAAGGAACGACTAAATTACAAACGTTTTACCTTCTAATATCGGGCGTGAAGAGTTTCAGCGTTGCATTGAGGGGGGAGATGACTGTGTTTGTCGTCTTGGACCACCCACAGGGAGCCCAGTCACTGGTTGAACACAGCGAGTTCAAAGGTTCATGCGGGAATTAACCAATTTAATAAGTTATTACCAGTCTTCTAGGCAGATTAAATAGTAGATAGGCAAGACCCTTCACGGACCGCTGACAGCGGTGGTAGCCATTAGACGCGACTTTTTCCCAGCCATCTACGTTTGCTGTAAAGAGGATTAGCAACTCTGGATCACTTGTGGGGGGATTTAGCTTGTTCCCACCGCTCGGGAGATGTTTGACAATTCTCAGTATCCTTACAACTGTTTCAACTATGACGGCGACGACTTCCCGCCCTGTGGTTCTGGCGAGGGGAAGAGAACGGTGTCCCGACCCGCTTACAGGTAACTCCGGGATGTGGGTGGCGAGGGACAAGCGTGGGGGTAAAACATGAGAGGCACTGACTAACGCTCGCTTCGTCCCCTGTCTTGTAGTTACATCGCGTTGATAGCGATGGCTATCCAACAGAGTCGCGGCAACAGGGTGACACTATCCGGCATCTATGACTTTATCACCACCAAATTCCCCTACTACAGATGTAACAAGAGGGCTTGGCAAAACTCAATCCGACACAACCTATCTCTGAATAGCTGCTTCGTAAAGGTGAGTTCATCCGGACATGCTTGTCTTAGTCACTAATTATTACCGTTGGAGCCAGACTCTCGACATATTTAGGTTTTAAATTGGTTATTCTCACGTGTAGCGAAAAGCTTTGTTTTCACGGAGTCATACGGCAGGGGAAGAGGCTCTTCGGCCCAACTCGCCCATGCCCACCACGATACCCCATCTACATCTGTCCCACCAACCCATCTCCCTCTAAGCCTTGTGTAGAAAGGAACTGCAGATGTTTGTTTATACCGAAGATAGACGCAAAGTGCTGGAGGAGCTGGAGAGAGGCCCCGACACAAAATGCCACCCATCCCGCTTCTCCAGAGATGCTGCCTGACCCGCTGAGTTACTCCAGCACTTTGTATCTATCTTCCTTCTAATCTAAATCTTCCCTATCCATATACCTGTCCAAATGTATTTTGCATGCTCGCCAATCAGATAAGATAATACCCATACATAGATACGATCCAATCAAACTCAGGTACAACAGGTCGAGCAAAGGGGAAGACACAGAGTGCAGGGTATAGTTCTCAGCATTGTAGCGCATTAGTTCCAGAGACAAAGTCCAATGTCCACAATGGGGTGGAGGTGAATCGGACAGTACCCTAGCTTACGGAAGGACCGTTCAGAAGTCTGATAACAGAGGAGAAGAAGCTGTTCCTGAGTCTGGTGTGCGCGCTTTCGAGTTTCAGCCGGGCGGGAGTGGGGAGAAGAAGGAATGATCGGGGTGGGACAAGCCTTTGATGATGTTGGCTGATTTTCCGAGGTAAAAGGTATGTTTTGGATTGGGAGTTGGGATAAGTCACTGTCTTGGGCACAGGGACGGTGGGATAATCGAGCCCATTTGGATCTGAGTTTGTTTTCCAAAATGCAAAACTTTAAAATGACATTCGATTGGTCGCGCAAACCCTTTCTCTGAGATTATCGACGATTTGTTGACGGGTTAATTTGAGGCAATGTCATCATGGTTTGCCCCCATGCTGCACCCACGTTAACTCTTTAAAGGACAGTTAGAGACACAAGGAACATGTAGATGCCGGAATCCGGCGCAAAGCGCAAAAATAAGACAAAAGTAAAAACTGTTTTCAACATAAGATTCAAGGTGTTGGGGTAACATCTCCGGGGGGAATGGACCAGCCATGTTTCGGGTCGAGACCCCATTTCAAAGAGAAATATATTAGTATATTGGTAAATTGTTCTGGGTTCGCCCATGGGTTGGTTAGAGTGAGATTAAAAGTTCTTTAGAGACACAAGGAACTACAGGTTTACCAAAAAAAAAAACTACTGGTTTACCAAAAATACACACAAAGTGCTGGAGTAACTCAGCGGGTCAGGCAGCATGTCTGGAGAACGCGGATAGGTGACATTTCGGGTTGGGATTGTCTGAAGAAGGCCCCCGATCCAAAGCGTCCCCTATCCATGTTCTCAGATTCAGATTCAGATTCAGATTCAATTGTAATTGTCATTGTCAGTGTACAGTACAGAGACAACGAAATGCATTTCTCCAGCGATGCCGCCCGACCCGCTGAGTTACACTTTGTTTCTCTTTAGTTTAAAATAAGAATATTTTTCGTTACCAATACAAGGAGACGACATCTGACGAACATTTCTGTGTTTTATTTTTTATTTTTTTTAACGAAACCAGGTGCCAAGGTTGGAAGGGAACGAGAGGGGGAAAGGTAACTTTTGGACCTTCGCGTCGGGGTGCGAGTCGATGTTAGATTTGTTCGAAAACGGTAATTTTCGGAGAAGGAGAAGGAGCGTGAAGCGGCTGCAGAAATATCAATGCCACGGCAGCGGTGTCTCGCCCTCTCCCCGGCCAGGCGCAGCGGACACGGCGTGGAGCGACCCTCCCTCGCACGGCGACCGGTCGGATGGGCCTCGAACCGGGCCGTGGAACCCCCAGATATTCCCGGTCAACGAAAACTCCAGCACGGAGACGGGGACAGCGCAGAAAACAGAGGCGGCCATCAAGTTCAGCATCGATTACATCCTGTCGACTCCCGGCCCCTTCCCCGGTCTCAGAGGACAGAGCGACTGGCAAAGAGAGCAACTTGTCACCCGGGATGGCCACTTGTGGACAAGCCAACTCGCTTCGTCGTAAGTAGCGCCGCTGGCGTGTACGTTGGAGCAGAGACCACGTCGGGATCCATCGACTGCTTCCCACGGCGACCTGGATTGTGTCCTTCACCGTGTCGGGGTGTCTGTTACCCCCGCCACGATCTTTAACCCCTCAGATCCAGACAGGCCCCCTCCCCCCCGTTAGTGTTTAAGAAGGAACTGCAGATGCTGGGAAATCGAAGGTACACAAAAAATACTTGGGAAACTCAGCGGGTGCAGCAGCATCTATGGAGCGAAGGAAATAGGCAACGTTTCGTCCCGAAACGTTGCCTATTTCCTTCGCTCCATATATGCTGCTGCACCCGCTGAGTTTCCCCAGCATTTTTTTGTACCCACCCCTCGTTGGTCCCGTGGAGCGGTTACGTTAAGCATGCCTTGGCCATCTCGATACAGGACAACCCCCCCTCCCCCTGAGTCGTTGTAATCGCTTCAGGGAACGGAGTTGTGATCCATTTCTGCCGTTGACTTAAGGGCGGCAGGGTCCCATTGGAAAATCTCGCCTCGCGTTGATGTATTAAAGGAATAAATGGATATACCTGAATGCATCAAACTGGGGCGCGTCTTACTCGTTCATTGATTGAACTGTAGGTTTTTAAGATAAATAAATTAGTTCAATTGAATGCTCAACCAGCTAACATGGAATGTCATTTTACAGTCTGAAGAAGGGTTTCGTCCCGAAACGTTGCCTATTTCCTTCGCTCCATAGATGCTGCTGCACCCGCTGAGTTTCTCCAGCATTTTTGTGTACCTAACGTGAAATGTCACCTAACGTGAAATGTCATGTTCATATGTTCTAGGAGCAGAAATGGTTCATTCGGCCCATCAAGACTACACCGCCATTCAATCATAGCTGATCTGTCTTTCCCTCTCAACCCCATTCTCCTGCTTACTCCACATAATCCCTGACACCCTCACTAATCAAGAATCTGTCAAACTCCGCCTTAAAAATATCCATTGACTTGGCCTCCACCGCCGTCTGTATCAAAGTAGAGCAGTCAATTAAAAAACAGTGGATAGTCTGCCCCCTGTGGCGGAGACAGAGAGATCAGGGAAGATCTCTTCTCAGGAAGGGTCCTGACCTGAAAATCACTTATCCATGTTCTCCAGAGATGCTGCCTGTTGCTGCTGAGTTACTCCAGCGTTTTGTGTCTTAAAGTGAAAATATAATTTCAACCAAAGTTAGTTGCAAAGCCCGCACTTGTTTAAGTTTAATTTAGTTTATTGTCACGTGTACCGAGATACAGTGAAAATCTTTTGTTGTGTGCTATCCAGTCAGTGGAAAGACTCGTACATGATTACAATCGAGCCATCCACAGTGTACAGATACATGGTAAATGGAGTAACGTTTAGTGCAAGGTAAAGTCCAATTAAATATAGTCCAAGGGTCTCCAATGAGGTAGATGGCAGTGCAGGACCACTCTCTAGTTGTTGATAGTATAGTTCAGTTGCCTGATAGGTTCTATCTTCTGATTTTTTTTATCAGTAAAACAAGAGGTTTGAGGTGAGAAGGGCAAGATTTAATATGTTCCGAGGGGCAACTTTTTCACTCAGAGGGTGGTGGAGACATGGAACGAGCTGACAGAGGAAATTGTTGAGGCAGGTACTATATAACAGCATTGAAATAGACTTGGACCAGTACATGTTCAGGAAAAGTGTGTAGGGTCATGGGCCAAATGCGGGTAAATGTTTCCAGTAGTGGGAGCATCTAGGACCAGAGGCCGCAGCCTCAGAATAAAAGGAGGTATCTTTCAGTGCTACCGGAGTCAAAGGTTACGGGAGAAGTTCAAGTTCAAGTGAGTTTATTGTCATGTGTCCCTGTATAGGACAATGAAATTCTTGCTTTGCTTCAGCACATAGAACATAGTAGGCATTTACTACAAAACAGATCAGTGTGTCCATATACCATAATATAAATATATACACACATGAATAAATAAACTGATAAAGTGCAAATATCAGAAAATGGTTATTAATAATCAGATTTTTGTCCGAGCCAGGTTTAATAGCCTGGTGGTTGTGGGGAAGTAGCTATTCCTGAATCTGGTTGTTGCAGTCTTCAGGCTCCTGTACCTTCTACCTGAAGGTAGCGGGGAGATGAGTGTGTGGCCAGGATGGTGTGGGTCTTTGATGATACTGCCAGCCTTTTTGAGGCAGCGACTGCGATAAATCCCCTCAATGGAAGGAAGGTCAGAGCCGATGATGGACTGGGCAGTGTTTACTACTTTTTGTAGTATTTTCCTCTCCAGGGCACTCAAATTGCCGAACCAAGCCACGATGCAACAGCATGTTCTCTACTGTGCATCTGAGAAGGCAGGAGAATGAGGTTGAGAGGGAAAAATAGGTCAGCCATGGTCGAATGGGCCGAATGACCTAATTCTGCTCATGTACCTTGTAAACTAAATGCAAGTCAGAAGAAGGGTCTCAACCCGAAACGTCGCCCATTCCTTCTCTCCAGAGATGCTGCCTGTCCCGCCGAGTTACTCCAGCTTTTTGCACCTGTCTTCAGTCCAAATGGGACTAGTTTAGATGGGCAATCTGGGTCGGCATGGAGGAGTTGGACCGAAGGGACATTTTCTGTGCTATATGACTGTATAGTTCCAAGTGCGTTCAGAATAACCATCACATTTTTGAGCGGTTAAAACAAAAGTGCTGGAGTAACTCAACGGGTCAGGCAGCATCTCTGGAGAACATGGACAGGTGACATTTTGGGTCGGGAACTTTTGCTGTAAATCCTGGTCTACCTTGTATCTACATTTTGAGCAGTTCCTACCGGCAAATTGTAATCACCTTGAAAATTTATTGATCAGCAGAATAATCCTGACAACACCAGAAAGGGCAGTGACTGGAATCTGAAGAAGCATAAAACAAAGTGCTGGAGAAACTCAGCGGGTCAGGCAGTATCTGTGGAGGAAAATGGACAGGTGATGTTTCAAACTGGGGAAGGTTTGGGTCTGAAGTAGTGTCCCAACTCTGAAACATCATCACCTGTCCATTCCCTCCACAAATGCTGCCTGACCCGCTGAGTTCCTCCAGCACTTTGTGTTTTACTCAAGATTCCAGTATCTGCAGTTCCTTCTGTCTCTAAAAAAGAAAGTGCTGTAGGAACTCAGCGGTGCAGGCAGCATCTGTGGAGGGAAATGGACAGGTGATGTTTCATGTAGCGATCCTCTTCAAACGGGCAGCTCAATGGCGCAGTTGGTAGAGCTGCTGCCTCCCAGCGCCAGAGACCCGGGTTCGATCCTGACCTTGGGTGGTGTGTGTGTGTGTGTGTGTGTGTGTGGTGTGTGTACGTTCTCCCTGTGTGTGTGTGTGTGGTGTTGTGTGTGTGTGTGTGTGTGTGTGTGTGTGTGTGTGTGTGTGTGTGTGTGTGTGTGTGTGTGTGTGTGTGTGTGTGTGTGTGTGTGTGTGTGTGTGTGTGTGTGTGTGTGTGTGTGTGTGTGTGTGTGTGTGTGTGTGTGTGTGTGTGTGTGTGTGTGTGTGAAGTTTGTACGTTCTCCCTGTGACTACATGGGTTTCCTCTGGGATTTTTGATATTTATCCCACATTCTAAAGGTTGGTAGTTTAACTGGCCTCTGTAAAAAAAAAATGCCCCTAGTATGTTGTGAGTGTATGAGAATGTGAGGTAACATGGAACTGGTCTGAACAGGTGATCGATGGTCGGCGTGGAATCGATGGATTGAAGCACCAGTTTCAATGTAGAGTGAAAGATAGAACAGCCGTGATTGAATGACACGATGGGCTGAATGGCCTAATTCTGCTACTATGACCCGTGATGCAAACGCTTGAGTGACACAGCGGGTGAGGCAGCATCCCTGGATGAACATGGACAGGTGACGTTTGGGGTCAGGACCCTTTTTCAGACTGATAATGTTTCCATGTTCCAGGACGAGTCGCACAACGGCCACTCCCTCTTCACCCCTGTCCCTTCAGGCAAAAGGTGTAGAAGTGTGAAAACGCACACCACTAGATCCTGGGGCAGTTTCTTCCCAGCTGCAATCAGATAACTGAACCATCCTACCAACAACTAGAGAGTGGTCCGGAGCTACTCTCTACCTCACTGGAGACACTCAGACTACCTTTGATCGGACTTTACTGAACTGTATATTGGACTAAACGTTATTCCCTTTATCCTGTATCTGTACACTGTAAATGGCTCGATTGTAATCATGTACAGTCTTTTTGCTGACTGGATAGCACGCAACAAAAAGCTTTTCACTGTTCCTCGGTACAAGTGACAATAAACTAAACTGAACTGAACTATGTTGTACCTCAAAACTAAACCCGACAACCATATAACCATATAACCATATAACAATTACAGCACGGAAACAGGCCATCTCGGCCCTTCTAGTCCGTGCCGAACACTTACTCTCACCTAGTCCCATCTACCTGCACTCAGACCATAACCCTCCATTCCTTTCCCGATCCGTGTCCTCCTGATTGCCTGAGATCTTCCAGCATTTTGTTTATTTTTTCGCTGAATGATCTAGGTTTGTTTAGATGGGCTTATATGCATTCAATACACACTCCCCGCTATGTAACCTTTAAATGTAGTCTTGTCTGGCTGAGCACGAGTGGTGTTTAATAGGAGAGCCAGCGACACCCCCTGAGGTATAAATTACCCGGACTCGATCTAAACGCCCCTTTGGCCCCCTTCAGTTCATCCCGCCACAGTTCTTTGCAAATTGTTTGATCGATCAAAGATATTAACAGGAGCACCGCCAGCGAATATCTCGTCTCGGATCACCGAGTTCCCACTAGGAAAATTGCCAATCACAGGGAATTTTATATAAATTAATCCATCACAAAGTGAACACAAAACAACATTAAACACACGGGGCACTGCATTAGAATGAAATCCATGCAGTTAATTAAAACAATCTGCAGGTTGGAGGTAATATTATTTGTATATTGAGACCCCGATACTGTGCCACGACCGAGGAATAATTTTATCAGCTCTAGGCATCATAACTAAAATTACATTTGTTTTATAAGTGTGCAGTGATGTGCAACATTGCTTATTGCATTTCCGATACTCTTGTAGAACGCTGTTCGGGGGAGTTCTCTTTCAGAGGAAAACACAAGGAACTGCAAGTGCTGGAACCTTGAGCAAAACACAAAGTGCTGGAGGAACTAAACGGGTCTGGCAGCATCTGTGGAGGGAAATGGACAGGCGGTGAAGAAAGGTCCCGACCAGAAATGTCACCTATCCACGTTCTCCAGAGATGTGGAAACAAGGAACTGCAGATGTGGGTTTACCAAAAAAAAAGTGCTGGAGTAACTCAGTGAGCCAGGCAGCATCTTTGGAGGAAAATATAGATACAAAGTGCTGGAGTAACTCAGCAGGTCAGGCAACATTTCGTCGGTCTGAAGAAGGGCTCCGACCTCAAACGTTAACCATTCTTGTTCTCCAGAGATGCTGCCTGACCCGTTGAGTTATGCCCCTGTCCCACTAAGGAAACCTGAACGGAAACCTCTGGAGACTTTGCGCTCCTCCTTGCTGGAGGTTGCAGGTAGTGGAAGCAGGTAGGGAGACTGACAAAAACCTCCCTGAACTGCATGGAAACCTTGGGTGGGGCGCAAAGTTTCTAGAGGTTTCCGTTCAGGTTTCCTAAGTGGGACGGGGGCATTACTGTAACACTTTGTGCCTTTTTAAAAAAATATTTAGTTTATCAATACAAGATCACAAGATATGATGAACATTTCTGTATTTTATTTTTTTGTAAACCAGCAACTGCAGTTTCCTGTGTCTCCCGACTAGAAGTTGTCTGTCCATTCCCTTCACAGATGCTGACTGACCCGCTGAGCTACTCCAGCTCTTTGTGCCTATTTTTTCCTCCAAGGATCCTGTTGGACCCGCTGTTAATCCAGTGTTTTTTTTTGTAAACCAGCACCTGCAATTCCTTGTGTCTCCCAACTGTCCATTCCCCCTCGCAGATGCTGACTGACACATTGAGTCCCTCCAGCACCATGTGTTGTGCTCAATGTTGCCAAAATTGCTTTTTGCTTGTATCTTTTACTGAGATACATTGTTGCTTAGATTTGGTCCATTTAACCATGAAACAGAAATCAACTTGTTGCATTCTGTCCAACTGCAGGGGGGGGCTTCAAATGGGGACTTTTGGACACAAAAACTCAATTGCGCAACTTAGGTGCATTGGGGATATAAGGAACTGCAGATGCTGGAATCTCGAACAAATCTCAAAGTCCTGGAGGAACTCATGCGGTCAGGCAGCATCTGCAGAGGGGATGGACAGCTGATGTTTCTAGTCTGGAGCTTTCATCTGGTCAGGTCAGGACCTTTCTTCAATCTGATTGCAGGGGGTGGAGGAGAGAATTGGGGGTTGTATAAACACTGGCAAGTGATAGGTGGATACAGGTGAGGAAGGGGGGTGAGACTGGCAGATAGGTGGAGTAAGTGACAAAGGCTGGAGATGAAAAGGAGACAAAAGGTTGTCAGATAAGGATAGAGGAGTGAAATGTAAAGCTGGACGGAGGGGTACAGGGGGGAGGTATGGCAGAAAAAAACATGACAATTTGGGTCTGAGTGTAGGGCCCCTCATAAACCTGATCTCGAAGGTGAGTCAAACATCTATCTATCTATCTATCTATCTATCTATCTATCTATCTATCTATCTATCTATCTATCTATCTATCTATCTATCTATCTATCTATCTATCTATCTATCTATCTATCTATCTATCTATCTATCTATCTATCTATCTATCTCTACCCATAAATGGTACACAATAGCACTACCATTTTCCACCACCTTACCATTCCCCTGTGCTCTAGTACAACACGTTTTGTTCCAATCGATGGTATAGTTTCAAAGTTATTAAGGTTTGAAAATTTTAAAAACCGCGCTTGCGCAGATTGGTCTCCTGTCCTGTCATTCACCGGCGGTGCCCGCCTCTCCCACCATTGCCCAGCCACAGCCACACAGCCAGTCGGCCGGAAGCAGCCGGAGGGGACGACCACAGCCACCGCGGCCCACAGCCTGAGCCGCCGCTGCTTCAGCAACCTCGAGATCCTGGGGAGGTGAGGAGGGAGAGTGGGGGAAGTAGGGGGAATAGAGGGAGAGGAATGGGGGAGGTGAGGAGTGGGGAATAGAAGCAGAGGAGGGCAGTGGGGGAGGTGAGGAGGGATAGAGGGATAGGAGGGGGGTAGGGAGGGGAGAGGAGTTATGGAAGGAGGGAGTGACTGAGGGTAGGGGAAAGGAGAGGGAGGGAGGGAGGGAAGGAGAGGTGAGGGAGGGGAGGAGAGGGGAATGTAGAGGGAGGATGAAGAGGAGGGGGAGGGAGTGCTGGGGATGAGGGGAAATGAGCCACACCTGCACAGTTGGGGGCTATGGGTGAGTGGTGGAGTATTGCGTTGGGAAACGGGTTGCGTTGGGGGACCTGGCCTCCTGTGTGACAGGGGACCCACACTTAGCCTAGTCCCAACTAAACGTTTGTATTCCAAACCTTGGCCAGGGGAAGGCAAGGCAAGAGGAACAAGACGCTGTGGGAAATGGTCGGCGGGGGCCTGTAACACACTGCCAGGGGTGGCAGTGGAGGCAGATACGGTAGTGGCGTATAACAGACTTTTAGGTAGGCATGTGGATATGCAGGGAATGGAGGGATATGGATCACGTGCGGGCAGAGGAGATCAGTTTAACTTAGCATCATGTTTGGCACAGACATTGTGGGCTGAAGGGCATGTTCCTGCGCATGTTCCAGTGTTAGTGCAGCTCATTAGTTAATACTGGCATTGCGAGCTCTTTTGATAGATGGGAAGATACAGCATGGAAACAGGTCCTTCGGCCCACCGAGTCCACGCCGACCATCAATCCCCATTCACACTAGGCCTGTGTTATCCCACTTTCACATCCACTCCCTACACACTAGGGGCAATTTACAGAGGGCCAATTAACCTGCAAACCAACACGTCTATGGAAACTGGAGCACCCGGAGGAAACCCACGTGGTCACAGGGAGAACGTGCAAACTCCACACACAGTCAGCACCCGAGGTCAGCATCGAAGTCATGTCTCTGGCGCTGTGAGGCAGCAGCTCCACCAGCTGCACAACTGCGACTCTTCTATTATGCATTCCGTTTCTCACCGCCATTCAATAGGGTCTTGGTGAGACCACACCTGGAGTATTGCGTACAGTTTTGGTCTCCCAATCTAAGGAAAGACATTCTTGCCATAGAGGGAGTACACAGAAGGTTCACCAGATTGATTCCTGGGATGGCAGGACTTTCATATGAAGAAAGACTGGATAGACTCGGCTTGTACTCGCTAGAATTTAGAAGATTGAGGGGGGATCTTATAGAAACTTACAAAATTCTTAAGGGATTGGACAGGCTAGATGCAGGCAGATTGTTCCCGATGTTGGGGAAGTCCAGAACAAGGGGTCACAGTTTAAGGATAAGGGGGGAAATCTTTTAGGACCGAGATAAGAAAAACATTTTTCACACAGAGAGTGGTGAATCTGTGGAATTCTCTCCCGCAGAAGGTAGTTGAGGCCAGTTCATTGGCTATATTTAAGAGGGAGTTAGATGTGGCCCTTGCGGCTAAAGGGATCAGGGGGTATGGAGAGAAGGCAGGGCTGGGATACTGAGTTGGATGATCAGCCATGATCATATTGAATGGCAGTGCAGGCTCGAAGGGCCGAATGGCCTACCCCTGCACCTATTTTCTATGTTTCTATGTTTCTATGATTGTGGCTGATCATCCAGAATCAGCACCCCATTCCTGCTTTATCCCCATATCCCTTGATTCCTTTAGCCCTAACAGCTAAATCGAACTCTCCCTTGAAAAAATCCAGGGAATTGGCCTCCCCTGCCTTCTGTGGCAGAGAATTCCACAGATTCACAACTCTCTGGGGGGAAAAGGTTTTTCCTCATCTCAGTCGTAAGTGGCCTGCCCCTTATTCTTAAGCTGTGACTCTCCCTACATGGGGAACATTTTTCCTGCATCTAGCCTGTCTAATCCCTTAATAATTGTATATGTTTCTATAAGATCTCCTCTCATCCTGCTAAATTCCAGTGAATTTAATAAGCCCAGTTGATCCATTAATAAGCCCAGTCAATCCATTTGTGTTTACTCTTCTCATTCAATTGCTTCTTGATCTTCTATCGGCCCTGCCCTTGTTCTATCTTTACTCGTGTGTAGCGAGCAGACCAGTTACAAGGGTTCTTAGATCTGTTAAATGCATACGTCGCAAGACAAAAAGCCTTTTATCTGGATAGAGCGGATGCGGAGAGGATGTTTCCACCAGTGGGAAAGTCGAGGACCAGAGGGCACAGCCTCAGAATAAAAGGACGTTCCTTTGCAAAGGAGATGAGGAGGAATATCTTCAGTCAGAGGGCGGTGAATCTGTGGAATTCGTTGCCACGCACGGTTGTGGAGGTCAAGTCAATGGATATTTTTAAGGGGGAGATTGACAGGCTCTTGATTGGTGCGAGTTTCGGGGGTTATGGGGAGAAGGCTGGAGAATAGGGTTGAGAGGTCATCCGTGATTGAATGGCAGAGTAGACTTGATGGGCCGAATGGCCTAATTCTGTTCCTATAACTAACGAACATTTACAATGCCATTTAGTCCAATCGGCCCCAGTTGGTGTGTAATTGAACTTTGCTTTCTGGCCACATTCACAGGTTTGCTGCATTTTAGTGCTTTTGACTTAGAGGCACAAGGAACTGCAGATGCTGGTTTACAAGAAATAGGCACAAAGATGCTGGAGTAACTCAACAGGTCAGGCAGCAACTCTGGAGAATATGGATAGACGACATTTCGAGTTGGGACCTTTCTTCAGTCCGATTGCAGTAAGGAGGGAAAGTTGGAAGAGAGGTGGGGGGCAAGACAAAGCTTGGGGAGTGATATGTGGATACACGTGGGGGTTGATAGGCAGATGTTTGGACAAAGGTCAGAGATGAAAAGACAAGGTGTGAGATAAGGAGAGAAGAGGTGAGAATTGTGAAGCCAAAGGAAGGAATGTAGATGGAAACAAGGAACTGCAGATGCTGGTTTACAAAAGAAGAAACAGAATACTGGAGAGGCTCAGTGGTTCAGGCAGCATCTCAGCAGGACATGGATAGACAATGTTTTGGTTTGGGACCTTTCTACAAAAGGAATACAGGTGGAATGAGTGGGGGGAGGTGAAGGGGATAAATGGGTGTGAAAGGGCATCAAACTTTATGAGGAGAAGGCGGAGAATGGGGTTGAGAGGAAAAAATAGATCAGCCACGATCGCGTAGGACTGATGGACCAAATGCCCAGATTCTGCTCCTATGTCTTATAATCTAATGATATGCAGGGAATGGAGGGACAAGGATCACGTGCAGGCAGAGGAGATTTCTTGAACTTGGCATCATGTTTGGCACAGTCATTGTGAGCTGAAATGCCTTTTGTTATGAATGTAGGTGATTGCAAGATCTAGGATAATGTTTGTGATGCACTCCCCATGGAATACAGACTCACAATTGACTGATCTCCTCCGACACAGACACCGAACATCCTACCCGTTTCACAAGGTTACAATGGAACACTATCTTCAGAGAAAAAAACTGTTTCATGAAGAGGGATATGGGCCAAACACAGGCTAGTGTAGATGGGGCAGGTTGGTCGGTGTGGGCAAGAAGGGCCTGTTTCCACGCTGTATGACTATGACTCTTACAACACTACATCTGTTTAGTTTAGAGATACAGCATGGAAATAGGTCCTTCAGCCCACCGAGTCCACGCCGACATCCAATCACCCATTCACACACTAGTTCTATGTCACAGTCTTAGAATAAAGGGGGGTGGGGGGGGGCATTTAAGTCTGAGGTGAGAACAAACTTTTTCACCCAGAGAGTGGTGAATTTGTGGAATTCCCTGCCACAGAGGGCAGTGGAGGCCAAATCACTGGATGGATTTAAGAGAGAGTTAGATAGAGCTCTAGGGGCTAATGGAATCAAGGGATATGGGGAGAAGGCAGGCACGGGTTATTGATTGGGGACGATCAGCCATGATCACAATGAATGGCGGTGCTGGGCTCGAAGGGCCGAATGGCCTCCCCCTGCACCAATTTTCTATGTTTCTATTTTCTATGTTATCCCACTTTCCCATCCACTCCCTCTGCACGAGGGGAAATTTACAGAGGGCCAATTAACCTACAAAGCCGTATGTCTTTGGGATGTGGGGGGAAACCAGAGCACGGGGAGGAAACCCACATGGTCACAGGGAGAATGTCCGGTCCAAGCACCGCACACAGACAGCACCGGAGGTCAGGTTCGAACCCGGGGCATTGGCACTGTGAGGCAGAGGCTCTACCAGCTGCGCCACTGTGCTGCCCTAAAGTATTTTGAGTTTAAATGTTTCAAAAATCCTTTGCACCAATGCCACCATCTCTATTTCATTTTAGTCTTAGAGATACTGCGTGGAAACAGGCCCTTCGGCCCACCAAGTTCAGGCAGACCAGCGATCACACATGCATTAGTTTTATCACAAGGGCCAATTTACAGAAGCCAATTAACCTACAAATCTGCACATTTTTTGAAGTGTGGGAGGAAACTGGAGCACCTGAAGAAAATCCACACAGTCACAGTGAAAATGTGCACATTTTGCATACAGACAGCACCCGAGGTCAGGCAGGATGGAACCCAGGTGGCTGGCACCGTGAGGCAGCAGCTCTCTGTGCTGCACTACTGTTAAAGTTGCCCTAAAGTCTGCTTAAAAGCTTCAAGACTCTGGTTCTCATTCCATCAGGAAAGATGAACATAAGGAGGAATATTGTGCCTGGGTGTTCTTAAAATGTCAATAAAATCACTGCCATTAAAGTGAGATGAAGTCAGTGAGGTTCACATTCCAGTTGAAGAACACGCCCATCAGTTCATTCTGTTGGGTCTGAAGAAGGGTTTTGGCCCGAAACGTTACCTATTTCCTTCGCTCTATAGATGCTGCTGCACCCGCTGAGTTTCTCCAGCATTTTTGTGTACCTTCCATCAGTTCATTGCCTGAACACCAGATGGCAGTATTGTGTTAGCCTTGGTGAGCTTCATATCAATGTAAGACATTGTCAAATATGGAACATAGAACATAGAACAGTACATGCAGCAAGTAATGGGCCCATCGGCCCACAATGTCTGTGCTGAACATGATGCTCAGTGAAACTGATCTCATCTGCCTTTATATGATCCATATCCCTCGAGTCCTGAGCTACTATCTACCTCAATGGAGAGCCCTAGACAGTCTTTGATCGGACTTTACTGGGCTTTATCTTGAGCTAAACATGATTCACGTTATTCCCTTCATTATGTATCTGTACACTGTGGATGGCTCGAATATAATCATGTATTGTCTATCCTGTGACTGCAACAAAAGCATGCGGTCACGGTGGCACAGCAGTAGAGTTGCTGCCTTGCGTCGGAGATCTGGGTTCGATCCCGACTACGGGTGCTGTCTGTTTGTACGTTCTCCCTGTGACCTGCGTGGGTTTTCTCCGAGATCTTCAGTTTCCTCTCACTCTCCAAAGACGTACAGGTTTGTAGGTGAATTGCCTTGGTAAATGTAAAAAATGTCCCTAGTGGGTGTAGGATAGGGTTAATGTGCGGGGATCACTGGTCGGCGTGGACTCGATGGGCCAAAGGGCCTGTTTCCGCTCTGTATCTCAAAACCAAAAAAGCTTTTCACTGTACCTCGGTACACGTGGCAATAAACTAAACGCCAATCCCTGCACTTCCATGTGCCTATCTAAAAGCCTCTTAAACACCACTATCGTATCTACCTCCATCACCAGCCCTAGCAGCACATTCCAGGCACCCACCCCTCTCTGTATAAAAAACATGCCTCGCACATCTCCTTTATACTGTGCCCCTCCCATCTTATAGCTAAGCCCTCAAGTGTTGGACATTTCCACCCAGAGGAAAAGGTTGTGCCTGTCTACCTCATCTGTGCCTCTCATAGATATTGTGCTAATGCAAGACAAACTATCATCAGCACCTCCACTGGTGGAATATTACTCCCTCCCTCTCCCACTTCTGGATTAGCGGGCAACCAGCTATTAGGAAAAGTTGTACAAACTTCAATAGATTTCTCTGGAATGTCAGAGGTCGTGGGGAGACCTGAGAGAAGTATATAAAATTATGAGAGGCATGGATAGGATGGACAGTAAGAACCATTTGACCCACTATTGTATCTGTCTTCACCATCACCCCTGGCTGCATGTTCCAGTCACCCACCATTCTCTGTGTAAAAAAACCTGCCCCGCACATTCCCATTAAACTTTGCCTCTCTCACCTTAGAGCTACACCCTCTAATTAATAGTTGACATTTCCACCCTGGGGAAAAAGGCTCCGACCCTCTAGTTTTAGTTTAGAGATACAGCGTAGAAACAGACCCTTTTGGCCCACTGGGTCCACGCCGACCAGCGATGCCCGCACATTAACACATATATACCCACTAGGGACAACTTTTACATTTACCAAGCCAATTAACCTACAAACCTGTACGTCTTTGGAGCGTGGGAGGAAACCGAAGATCTCGGAGAAAACCCACGCAGGTCACAGGGAGAGGAGGTACAAACAGCACCCGTAGTCAGGATCGAACCCGGGTCTCCGGCGCTGCATCAGCTGTAAGACAGCAACTCTACCGCTGCACCACCGTGCCGCTCTACCCTATCTATGCCCTCGTAGTTTTATATACTTTTATCAGGTCTCCCCACAGCCTCCGACGTTCCAGAGAAAACAATCCAAGTTTGTCCATTCTCTTATTATAGTTACTACCCTCTGACCCAGGCAGCATTCTGGTAAACCTCTTCTTCACCTTCTCCAAAGCCTCCACATCTTTCCTGTAATAGGGGGCGAGCAGAACTACACACAACGTTGTAAGTTGAGTATTTTACCAATTCAAAGACTGAAAATCCTTCTGCACACGAGAGAACTGCAGTTGCTGGTTTACACCGAAGATAGCCACAAAATGCTGGAGTAACTCAGGGGGGTCAGGCAGCATCCCTGGGGGAAAGGAATATGTGACGTTTCGGGTCGAGACCCTTCATCAGACTCCAGCCTTCATCCAGTCTGATGGAGGGTCTCGGTCCGAAACGTCGCCTATTCCTGAAGAATCTTTCTCTTTTGCCACATCCCTGCTGAACTAAGGAGTTGTCTGTCTCTAACAATGGTTACAGGTAACCTCTCTGGCCTGTGAGCTACAGAAGCTATCCTCGTTCATTCAGCAGGGACAGTCATTGAGTTGGTGATGCAGAGGCCAGGTTTAACCTGGTTCAGACATGCCTCAGGCTTGGACACAATGACACCCTCTCATCTCCCCGTGGCTTATAATCAGGCAGTAATAACAGGGTGAACACACGCTGGGGCCCACATACAACCAATAAGTGTGCCTAATGGCTCATTTGTGGCCACAATTAGGAGGTGAATCATGCCACCATTTTAGAAACAGTTCTCCACTGTAAACAGTTCAAGAGTCGTTGATGAAAACAGTCTCCTCGCTGGGATGTCCTCAACCAAATGTCAACGACCAGCTCATTCTCCCCACCCACAAAACCACACACCTGTCAACACAACACTCTGGGCCAGTACAGTTTCCTGCCTTGCAGCACCAGAGACCCGGGTTCAATCCTGTCTGTAGCACATCAGTTTCATAGATAGTCAAATGTCCACAATAGGGTAGAGGTGAATTGGACGGTGTCCTATCAAAGTAACATTCAGAAGCCTGATAACAGTTTAATTTTAGTTTAGTTTAGTTTATTGTCTCATGTACAGTGAAAAGCTTTAGTTGCATGCTAACCAGTCAGTGTAAGGACTATACATGATTATAATCTAGCCCTCCACAGTGTACGGGTACAGGATAAAGGGAATAACATTGAGTGCAAGATAAAGTCCAGTAACGTCCGATTAAAGACAGTCCAAAGGTCTCCAATGAGGTAGATGGTAGCTCAGGGCCACTCACTAGTTGTTGATAGGATGGATCATTGCCTGACAACAGACAGCTGGGAAGAAACAGAGGGGAAGAACCTGTCCCTGAGTTTACTCCAGCAACTTTGCGTTTGATTTAGGAGAATGATAATGTTCCAACTGGGTTAATGAAGGGCTGTGTAATGAACCAATTAACGAGTTGACACTTATCGATGGCTTCACCCTGACCAAGGATTGAACTACGGCCAGAGTGGAAACTGGATTTATGTACGCAACACCCAATTGGCCGTATCTTCTGCGATTCCTGATCAAACTCGTCTTATCAAAGGTAAATTTATTTGCAGTCTTCAATCAGAACGGCGCCAATTAATCGCTGTTTACCTTTGGATTGAGTAGGAGGGCTATGTCCTGCCTTGTCCCATCCAGCCAGTGCTAAATTGAGCTGCCCTATTGTGTTTTAAATGCATGATTAAACTGGCCAACTGTTTACAAGTGCTTTACGTTGATTAGATAGATAGTTTTAGGGTTGTTTGATTGCTAGTTGATTCCCCATTCAAGCATCATTCATCGCCGGCCCAGCTCACATTTCCTTCCTTTAAGTGAGCAAACTCGGTTTTCTCAATGATAGTGTGTTTGCTTGGCAATCGCTAAACAAACGTGCTTTTTCCGAAGAGGTGTGGAGCTGGTTGGGTTGTTGGGGGAAGGAGAGGGGGATATATTGGGCCACAGTTGTTGGCAGTTGTCACACTTTCCTCGGGTCTGGCAGGATGGAAACAGGCCCTTCGGCCCATCGTATCCATGGCAACCGTCAAGTGCCCATCCAAACAAATCCCATTTCACAGTACATGTGGGTGCCACAATTGCGCAGCGGTAAATTTGCTCCTTACATCGAGTTTGATCCTGACTACGGGTACAGTCTATACGGAGATTTTGTACGTTCTCCCTGTGACCTGCGTGGGCTTTCTCCGGGTGCTCCGGTTTCCTCCCACACTCCAAAGACGTACAGGTTTATAAACATAGAAACATAGAAAATAGGTGCTGGAGTAGGCTATTCAGCCCTTCGAGCCAGCACCGCCATTCCATATGATCATGGCTGATCATCCAAAATCAGTACCCCGTTCCTACTTTTTCCCCATATCCCGCGATTCCCGTAACCCTAAGAGCTGAATTCTCCGGGAATTCTCTCTTGAAAATTGTTGGTTAATTGGCTTCTGTAACATTTGTAAAGTGTGTAGGATAGTGGTAGTGTATGGGGACCGCTGTTTGGCGTGGACTTGGTGGGTCAAAGAGCCTGTTCCCGCCTGTATCTCTAAACTAAATAAAAGTAAACAGCCCACTGAGATGACACAAATGCTGGAGAAACTCAGCGGGTGAGGCAACATCTATGGAGCGAAGGAAATAGGCAACGTTTCGGGCCGAAACCCAATCTTCAGACTGAGATCGTATGCCACATTCGCCAGGTTTTGGTGCCACTTTCGCAGTCCCAGCTGCAGTTGGCCATTAAGGCCCGATGCAGCCGTCACCTTCAACTGGTTGGCCTGGGATGGTGGGGAAGGAGTGGGGCACGGTGGATCACTGCAATATTAAAGCTGGTTCAGTGCGGGAAAATGAAGACAGGAACAACCACACAACCCTCCGCCCCCAGAGAACAAGTCGCACCTCACTGCCCCTTGCCCTGTGTTCCACTGTTGCCGACTGACTCTCTGAGCTTAGGGGGATGTAATGGGATTAATGAGTGCATGTGCACACACATAATAAGATCACTCTTGAGTCACACCTTGTCACTCTAGTGGCGACCACCCAAGCAGAGGGTGTCACCCCGCACTAAACCCCTCTCGCCCCTCATCACTCTGCTCAATGACCTACTCTGTTTGCTGGCCCAGTGAACGAGTGAGGTTTTGGACTCGATTCCCAGCACTAGTCCTGCTCTCTATGCTCCCTGCATTTATTGTCCACTTCTCTCTTGAATCCTTGCACTTACCAGGATAGTTTGAAGTGGCGATTCAGAATCCAGCTTTCCAGGCCCAGAAACACCTATCAGCCTCTAAAGAGTGTAGTTCCCTGGTATAATCCAGGCCTGCACAGTGGCGCAACATTAGAGTTACTGCGTTATGGTGCCAGAGACCCGGGTTCGGTCCTGATTATGGAGTTTGCACGACCGCGTGGGTTTTCTGCGGGTGCTCCGGTTTCCTCCCACACTCCAAAGACTTATAGGTTTTTGTAGGTTCATTGGCTTCAGTAAAAATTCTAAATTGTCCCTGGAGTGTAGCCGACATTGCAGCCAGTACTTCGACCCCTCAAGGCCGTGACCTCTGCTGGTCCGGCAAAACGGATAGTCCAGAAAGGCTCTGGGACCACGGGTGCCGGAAAATCAGTGGTGGACCTGTACCTGTTTTGGATTTGGTTTTGGGATCGTAGTGGGGGCAGCAATCGGGATGGGATCCAGGGTTAGGACAAGCTTGGAACGGCAGGAACATCAAAGCCGGATGGGCAGAAACAATGTTGACAGCCTCCACAATGTTAAGTCTGTCAACAATGTGACGTCAGACTCCTGAGACCATCAGTTAAGCAACCCCTCCCCATTCTCCTGTTCATTTCACACGGAGAGTACACGCTGGCAGCATCCCTCTGCTGCAGTCTGACCCCGGCCTCAGTAAGCAAAGACACAGATGTCCCGCGCGCGGTCAGTTTTTTCCCCCCAACGATCAGAAAGTTCACGGTCTAGCTTTGCAGCTGCCTGTTCCTGACTCACACTTCACATTGTGGCCAAACTTATGCAAGATCTTTCGTGGGTGACTCAGTGCTGGGAAACTCTCTCCGTTCACTTGTGCAATGTGTCTGGTATTTGATCCCAAGCAACACTGGTGAAGCTACCAGACACATTGGTCATCAGGGAAGTGGCAGCATAGGGAAGGGTTTACATTTGAGTCGATGCCTTTCATGTCACTATCAGCGTGCGCCAACGGACATCTCAGCCAATTAAGGTTTAGTTTTCCAGATACAGGCCCTTCAGCCCACCGAATCAGCGCCGGCCAGAAATCCCCGCAGGCTCACATTATCCTACACATACTGGGGACAACTTACAATTTTACCAACCCAATTAGCCTACAAACCTGTATGTCTTTGGAGTGTGGGAGGAAACCGGGGCACCCGGAGAAAACCCCCCATGCACGACACAGGAAGAACGTACAAACTCCACACAGACAACACCCGTAGTCGGGATCGAACCTGGTCCTCTGGCGCTGTGAGGCAGCAACTCTACCCCTGCGCCACCATGCCGTTGGGGTGCAGGAGGATGTGGGGTGAGCTTGTAGAGCTGTACAAGATCACGAGAGGAATAGAGCGTGCAAACTCTGCACAGACAGCACACGTGTCTCTGGAGCTGTGAGGCAGCAGCTCTACCAGCTGCACAACTGTGACACTTCTACTGTTATGCATTCCGGTTCTCATGGCAGCCTTCCTAGATGTTGTCAAGCTGGAAAGGGTGCAGGGAAGATTGACGAGGATATTGCCAGGACTCGAGGGCCTGAACTTTAGGGAGGGCTTGGGCAGGCTAGGACTTTATTTCTTGGAGGTGTATAAGATCATGAGAGGAATAGATGGGGAAATTGCACATTTACCCAGAGTAGGGGAATGGAGAACCAGAGGACATTGGTTTAAGGTGAAGGGGGAATGATTTTTATAGGAACCTGAGGGGCAACTTTTTTTACACAAAATCACTCTCCATGAAGTCAACACTCATAATTGGGTAGATTAGATTATATTCTGGCTGTAGCAATCTTTGGTGAGATTGCATGTGGAGTAGAAAGGAACTGTGGATGCTGGTTTATACCGAAGATAGACGCAAAATGCTGGAGTAACTCAGCGGGTCAGGCAGCATCTCTGGAGAACATGGATAATGTTCGGTTCGGGACCCTTCATCAGAGATCACATCTTAAGCGTATAAAATAATGAGAGGAATAGATTAGGTAGATGCACCGAGTCTCCTGCCCAGAGTAGGTGAATCAAGGACCAGAGGGCAGAGGTTTAAGGTGAAGGGGAAAAGATTTAATAAGAATCTGAGAGGTAATTTTTTCGCACAAAGGGTGGTGGGTGTATGGAACAAGCTGCCAGAGGAGATAGTTGAGACTGGGACAATCCCATCCTTTAAGAAACAGCTAGACAGGTACATGGCTAGGACAGGTTTCGAGGGATATGGACCAAACACCAGGTGGGACTAGTGTAGCTGGGACTTGTTGGTTGGTGTGGGCAAGTTAGGCCGAAGAGCCTGTTTCCACACTGTATGACTCCACTGAGTGCAGTCTCAGTTTGTATACATTAGACAGGACTTTACTGGAATAGTATCAGTCTGCTTGACATCCACCAGGCTAATTATTGGGAAAAAAAGAGAATTATTCTCTCAATGAGTAAGATTGGGGGAGTTGGGAGAATGGAAAGTGATGTCATTGAGGTAAATGAGGTTGAGAGTGTGAGTGGTGAGAGGCTGTCTCCTTGGGCAGGAAGTCTAGAAACCAAGGGTGACATTTATAGATGAGAGGATTTGTTCGTTTATATTTGAGATGAAGCATAATTATTCACCAGTGCATTGTAAGTAGTTGGACTTTTTTGCCCTAGAGTTTGGGATGATCAGCCATTGAGAGCACCAAGAGTTTATGGACAATCTGGAAATCAGGTGGAGATACCATAAAACATAGGAACAGAATAAGGCCATTCAGCCCATCGAATCTACCCCACCATTCGATCACGGCTGATCTGCTTTTCCCTCTCAACCCTCCCCATCTTCTCCCTGTAACCTTAGACGCCCTTACTAATCAAGAACCTATCAATCTCTGCCTTAAAAATACCCAATGTCTTGGCCTCCACAGTCATCCGTAGAAATGAATTCCACAGATTAAGAATTAGATTAAGGCTAAAGAAATTTCTCCTCATCTCCTTTCTAAAGGTACGTCCTTGTATTCTGAGGCTGTGCCCTCTGGTCCTAGACTCTCCCTCTAGTGGAAACATCCTTTCTGTGTCCATTCTATCTAGCCTAGTAGAATATTTGGACTTAAGGTCAAAGATCTGCTGCAACTGATGAGAGGGCAGAGTAGACTCAATGGGCCGAATGGCCTGTTCATGATTCCCTTTATTATCTTCTTTGGGGTGTTTCAAAAACAATCGAGAATGCAGAATACGTAAAGGCGACATAGTGTTCAGACCTCACCGAACACAGGGTGGCAGTGTAAGCAAACAAAGTGGTGAAGGGAAAAAGACACAAAGCGCTGGAGTATCTCAGCGGGTCAGGCAGCTACTCTGCAAAACATGGACGGGTGATGTTTTGGGTCGGGACATTTCACCAGACTCTTAAAATGATGAAGAACTCTTTTCCAGCTTTCAGTCTGAAGAAGGGTCCTGACTGAAAACGTCACCTATCCATTTTCTCCAGAGATGCTGCCTGACCCGCTGAGTTACTCCAGCACTTTGAGTTTTGCTCATGAGTCCAGCATCTGCAATTCCTTGGTTTCATTTTATTTTCATTCAGGATTTCAAATGCTTCAATCAAGTCTTTTCTCACTCTTGTACACTCCAGCGGCTTCGAGCTTAGCCTTTCTTCATTAAGACAACCTGCCCATTTTAGATACTAATTAGCGAATCTTCTTAGTACTACATCCTTAAAGGACAGTCATATTGCCATCACAGGTTCTTTGAAACCCCTTATTCTAACATTTCTCCCCTTCTAAGCATTATTCATTTCTTGGTTGTTGAAGGTTGGTATTGGTCTAGCGATGCAAGATGGCACCCTAGCCAGGTGACTCTCTGGAATGTGGGAGGAAACCGGAGCACCCGGAGGAAACCCACGCAGAGACCGGTGGATTCTGGTTCTTGATAACCATGGGACTCTGCTAATCAAAGGAAAGACACAAAGTGCTGGAGTAACTCGCAGGGGGAATGTGCAAACTCCGCAAACAGGCAGCACCCGAGGTCACGATCGATCCTGGGTCTCTGGCGCTGTGAGGCAGCAGCTCTAACACTGTGCCCCTCATTGAAAGACACACCGTGCCTTTGTGCAATGTGACAGCACGTTTTAGGTGTGGACTAGGTTGTCACGCCTTGGATTAAGCAATCAAGCATCTGGCATGAGATTTGAACCCACAACCTCCTGACTCAGAAGTAAAACTGCTTCTCCCTTTCCTCCCTGACAGTGACTTACTTTCCCTTGTACTCTGTGGGATCTCAGCCTTTGACTTCCAGACGGAACAAATGTAACTCCAGAACCAACATCTTAGCCTCCCTCTGACCAAGCCAGTGAGTTCAGCGATGGCTCATGACAGTGTCGACATGGAGAGGATGTTTCCAGTAATGGGAGAGTCTAGAACCACAGGGCACGACCTCAGAATAATAGGATGTACCTTTAGAATGGAGATGAAGAGGAATTTCTTCAGCCAGAGGGTGGTGAATCTGTAGAATTCACTGCCACAGACGGTAGTGGAGGCTAAGACATTGGGTATTTTTAAAGCAGAGATTGACAGATTCTTGATTACTAAAGGTGTCAAAAGTTAAGGGGAGAAGCCAGGAGAATGGGGAAAAATAGATCAGCCATGATCAAATGTTGGAGTCGACTCGATGGGCCAAATGGTCTAATTCTGTTCCTATGTATTATGGTCTTATGGACTTATGAGTAGGGCCCATAGATTTTACCAGAGGGACACAGGGACTGCAAACACTGGAATCTTGATCAAAACACAAAGTGCAGGAAGATCTCAGTGAGTCAGGCAGCATCTGCGGAGGAAATGGACAGACAACATTTTGGACTTCACCATGGGGCTTGTTGGAGTGGGTGGGTGTGAAGTTTGGGATGTTTACATTCCTTCCCATGTATACAGTTTCCATAAATTTCCCCCCCCGCATCTCCTTTAATCCTTGTCCCTCTCACCGTAAAGCTATGCCCTCTAGTATTGGTTTTTGCCATCCTGGGAAAAAAGGTTCTGACTGTCTACCCTCTAAATGCCTCTCGTACTTTTATGTACCAAAATGGAACAAGGAAATTCTTGCTTGCAGCAGCATAACAGGTCTGTAAACACAGTACTCAATAGATATGAGAATAAAACAAAACAAAAATAAATAAAGAAATAAATATATCAATATTAGAGCAAAACAAAGGCAAAAGTCCCGAATGTAATCAGGATGTTTCGTGGTTTGGCGTTAAGTTGGTATTTGTAGTGTTCAATACCCTGATGCTGTGCCAACGTATTTATCAGTAATAGGAAAATCCTGACTTTATATGCAAGTTTAATTTAGTTCAAATATATAGCGCCGGAACATGCCCTTTGGCCATCTGAGTCCGTGCCGCCCAGATACACCCGTACACTATCCTACATACTAGGGACAATCTACAGTCTTCACCAAAGTCAAAATATCTTTAGAATGTTGGAGGAGCACCATGCGGTTTGAAGTCTAAACTCACTACAGACAGCACCCGTAGTCAGGATTGAACCCAGGCTTCTGGTGCTGTAAAGCAGCAGCTCTACCACTGCACCACCATGCCACCTAATAAAAGCCAGAACACTCCTGTTTGTAAAGTAGAGGGGAGGGAACTGGAGGCGAGAGAAGGCCCTCTCTCACTACTCCCCCTCTGCGATTCCCACTGATCTCTGGGCTCTATTACAATGTTTTAACCTAGGCTCGCTACCATAGTCAATCACCTCTTCCCCAGACAACAATGGCCATTATGGGCTCCACCCTTCCTTGGGCATCTGTTGCCGCCTGCTTTATTCTGGCCTTTTCCTACCTCCAGTTGTCTCCTCTCTACTTTCAGTCTGAAGAAAGGTCCCGACCTGAAACATCACCCATCCTTTTTCTCCAGAGGTGCTGCCTGCCCGCTGAGTTACTACAACACTTTGCATCTTACAAACAAGTTTGAGTTTAATTTATAGTTACGTGTACCGAGGTACAATGAAAAGCTTGTGTTACATGCTAACCAGACGGCGGAAATAGAATACATGATTACAATTGGGCCGTCCACAGGCCATAAAGGGAATAAAATGAATTGATTTGATTTGATTTGATTCAATTTATTGTCATTGCACTTTTCTGTGCAACAAAATGGTTTAGCCTGCAGTCATAACATAGAATAAATAACAAACACTCAACACAGTTTAAAGTCCCAAAGTCATTGTCTCTTCCCTCCTTGCTCTCCCTCTGCGCTGAGGCAATCCAGGCCTCCGATGTTGTGACCCCGCCGGGTGATGGTAGGTAAGTCCCGCGGCTGAATCCGAGCTCCGCAAACGGGCCGGTTCAAACTCCGCGGCCCGGGGCGGTCGAAGCTGCCGAAGCTGCTGCCCTCCAGTCCAGCGGACGCAGCTATAGTTGCGGGATCTCCGGAAAACAGAACCCGAGCTCCCGATGATGTCGTCCACTGGCCCGCGGACGAGCCTCCGAGGCTCCAAAGTCGGGTCGGAAGTTGCAGCCCCGCAACCACAGCCCCGAAATCGGCCAGCCTCGCGTTGGTAAGTCCTGGCTCTGCCTCCGCAGCCTCGAGGTCAGTCCCGGTTGGAGGCCGCCAGCTCCGCGATAGGCCTCAGCGCAGACGGACACGGAGACGGGGGATACGTCAGGAAAGGTCGCATCCCCCCCGAAGGAAGAATCAAAAAACATGTTACACCCACCCCCCCCCCACACACACACACATACACAAATAAACCGAAATAAACTGTAAAAACGGGACAAGGGAAAACAAAAAACAGAAAAGACAAACGGACTGCAGGCGAGACGCAGCTGCAAGGCAGCGCCGCCTTTTCCGAATAATGTTTAGTGCAAGATAAAGTCCAGTAAAGTCCAATCAAAGATAGTCCAAAGGCCTCCAATGAGGTAGGTAGTAGCTCAGGACCGCTCTCTAGTTATTGGTAGGATGGTTCAGTTGCCTGATAACAGCTGGGAAGAAACTGTTCCTGTATCTGGAGGTGTGCGTTTTCACACTTCTTATCTTTTGGCCGATTCCGATCAGGAGAAGAGGGAGTGACCGGGGTGAGGCTGGTCCTTGATTATGCTAGTGGCCTTGCTGAGGCAGCGTGAAGTGTAGATGGAGACAGTGGAAGAGAGAGAGATTGGTTTATGTGATGGTCCAGGCTGTATCCACAATCCTGTGCGAATTCTTGCAGTCTTGGATGGAGCTTGGATGGAGGTAGGGGTTGGTGGGGGGGAGGGAGGGGGGAGAGAAACACTTCTCCCTTATTGAATGATAGACCTGGTACAATGGGCAAAATGTACCCATTCCTTCTCTCCAAAGATGCTGCCTGTCCCGCTGAGTTACTCCAGCATTTTGTTTCTATCTTTGGTTTAAACCAGAATCTGCAGTTCCTTTTTATGTTGCTCATAATAAAGTTTTGTTTATAATGCTCAACGTCTGAAGGTCACAGTGAAATGAGCCGAGAATGACTCATTCCCTGTGTAGGTGTGATTGTTGTGGAGGAGTCCTCAATGGAATGGGAGTAAAGTCTGTTTGCTGAGTGAAGCACAAATTACCAACAAAAGCACCATGCCCCAGACAGACGGACTGTGCAGGCTGAGACATTATTCAGATAATGACCACTGCCGTGCCAAGTGGATGGGCAAGAAAATATTTCTCCACTCCCACAAATTGACTTGAATCTCGGCCAATACAGTTCTTAACAGGAACTGCTGAGACAGACTTGAAGTAATTCTCAAGGACATTCCCCAAACAAAGGGATGGATTATCACACTTGGGGGCCACATGAGTGGCAAGGGTTTCCGTTTAAAGATCGGTGTAAGCACTACTTGGGTGGCAAAGTGTCGCAGCGGTAGATTTGCTGCCTTACAGCGCCATGGACCCGGGTTCGATCCTGACTAGGGGTGCAGTCTGCACAGAGTTTGTGCATTCTCCCTGTGACCGCGTGGGTTTACTTCGGTTTCCTCCCACACTCCAAAGGCGGGTGGCATTTGGAGATGCAGGCAGTATCTGTGGAGAACATGGATAGGTGACGTTACAGTTCGGGACCCATCTGAAGAAGGGTCTCGGCCCTAAAAACTCACCCATTCCTTCTCTCCAGATATTCTGACTGTCCCGCTGAGTTACTCCAGCGTTTTGTTTCTATCTTTGGTTTAAACCGGCATCTGCAGTTCCCTCCTACAAGTCACCTTATCCATGTTCTCCACAGATGCTGCCTGACCTGCTGAGTTGCTCCAGCACTTTGTGCCTTTTTGATGGAAGACCTCGTGGGTCAGTCAGCATCTGTAGAGGGAAACGGACAGAGGATGTGTCGACCTGAGGGCCGGAGTTAAGGGGAGAGGTTGGGCAGACTTGGACTTAGAAATAGAATAAGGGTCTTGGGCAGAATAGAACATAGAAAAGCATAGCACATGGACAGGCCCTTCTGCCTGTGATACCTATGCCGAGCATGACGCCAAGGCAGACTAATCTAGTCTGTCTGCATGTGATCCATAGTCCTCCATATCCATGTGCCTATCTAGAAATATCTTAAATGTCACTTTGTTAACTGCTTCCACCACCATCCCTGGTGGCTGTTCCAGGCACCCAACTCTCATGCGATAATCTTGCCCCACACATCTCCAATCAACTTTGCCCCTCTCACCGTAAAGCTGTGCCCTCTACCCTGTCATTTCCACCCTGGGAGAAAGGTTTTGAATGCCTACCCTCTCTATTCCTTGCTGCGTAACAAACTGAACAGTGAATAGAGATGTATAAAAATCATCTGGGTCTTTATCTCAAGGAAAAAAACTAGAGAGTTTAGGCTTGAGATGAAAGGGACAACTCCACCTCACGGAGGGTGTGGGTACATGGAACGAGCTGCTGGAGAAACACGTTGAGGCAGGAGCAATACCGACAATTCAAAGAAGAAGGCACGAGGAACTGCAGATGCCAGTATACCAAAAAAGACACAAAGTGCTGGGGGAACTCAACGGGTCAGGCAACATCTCGGGAGAATATGGATTGGTGACGTTGTGTGTTGGGTCCCTTCTTCAGATTGTGGGCGGGGGAAACAGGACACGAGAAAAGACCAGGACATATCAGGCCCACCGACAGATGATCTCAGGTAAGGTGGTTTTCTTTTAGGCCAATCAGTCTGAAGACGGTCCTGACCCGAAACATCACCTATCCATTTTCTCCAGGGTTGCTGCCTGACCTGCTGAGTTATTCCAGCAATTTTGTATCTATTGAAAGACACAAAGTGCTGGAGTAACTCAGCAGGTTAAGCACCAACATGGATGGGTGGGTGTTTCGAGTCTGAAGAAGGGTCTCAACCCCAAATGTCACCTATCCGTGTTCTCCAGAGATGCTGCCTGTCCCGCTGAGGTACTCCAGCACTTTGTGTACTTTTGGGCCTGTTTTATAAGGGGACATGGAAATGTCTGACTGAAGGGTTTGTTTCGATGCTGTATAACTCTTTGATTCTCCCAGACAAGTTGCAAGCTGATAGAACAGAGATAGCAGAGAAACAGGTGACAGAAACAGGAAGTGGAGTTTAAACATTATATGCTCCTGCCTTTGTATCACGGATGCAAGCCACTAAAAGGCTCATTGTGCCAGCAAGGTAAATAAAGAACTCTTATTTTCAACAAAGGGCTCTTTATTGAGGTTTTTTTTTCTAAACGGCTATGAATGAAATCGAGACAGCACAACGTGTAACCTGTTCTCTCTTGGAAACTGGTCCCTAAGGACAGGATTTACCTGGGTCACCGTGTGCAGATAGTGCCACAGTGCCAGGGTTGTGACTTTAAGACCAGCCGGTTCAATCAAAACCTCACCCATTCTTCAGGCTTTAGAGACAGACGTCTGTGGAGGCCAAGACATTGGGTACTTTTAAATCTGAGATCGACAGGTTCTCGATTGGACCTTAGACTTTAGAGATACAACATGGAAACAGGCCCTTCGGCCCACCAAGCCTGCGCCGAGCAGTGATCACCTCGTACACTGGCACTATCCCACACACTAGGGACAATTTACAATTTACTGATGCCAATTAACCTACAAACCTGTACGTCTTTACCCGTACAGACAGCAGCACCTGAGGTCAGGATCGAACCTGGGTCTCTGGCGCTGTTAGGCTGCAACTCCCCCACTGCTCCACTGTACCCCCCGAGGTTTTTGATCAGTAAACATAGAAACATAGAAAATAGATGCAGGAGTAGGCCATTCGGCCCTTCGAGCCTGCACCGCCATTCAATATGATCATGGCTGATCATCCAAC